>NC_091569.1:15372044-15375143 GCF_042767895.1 Penaeus vannamei | reverse complement strand
AGAGAGAGAGAGGAGAAACCAAAAGCCTTCCACTGACACACACACACACACCTATATATATATATATATATATATATATATATATATATATATATATATATATATATATATATATATATGTGTGTGTGTGTGTGTGTGTGTGTGTGTGTGTGTGTGTGTGTGTGTGTGTGTGTGTGTGTGTGTGTGTGTGTGTGTGTGTGTGTGTGTGTGTGTGTGTGTGTATGTATATATATATATATATATATATATATATATATATATATATATATATATATATATATACATATATATATATACATATATATATATCTTTATATATATATATATATATATATATATATATATATATATATATATATATATATATATATATATATGTATGTATGCATGTATGTATATATAAACATATATATCTTACATCCTCTCTAGCAGGAGGAGAATGCTACTCCAATATTCTTCACTTAACCCTCAACATTACCTGAATCCCCAAGCCTCCCTCCCTCCTTCTCTCGCCTCCTCATCCCTCGCCACGACTCCTGTGGTCCTCCATCTCGAAATCCTTCCCACATCCTCCACTGTGCAATCAACAAGCGCTTAAATCTGCGGCTGCGTTCATGAAGATCCTGGGGCTTCGTTCGAGCATTTGGCTACCTGGAGTATCCTAAAATTTTGAGATGTTTTGAACGATGTTGATGATAATGATAATAATAGTGATAATGATAGTGTTGCTAGTAATACTACTAACTGGTAATAAAGTTTGGGTCCGCGTTCTTGAGGATAGAGGGGTGAGGGGAGGGGAAGGGGGTCTGCTTGGTGAACGCGGCCAGCTGTCCTGTTCGCTCATCGCTAGCGCTCTCTGCTAAATTTAGCGGTTGTCTCTCCCGATTTCTTTTTCAAGGCAAGCATTTCAAGTCCCGCTGATGGATTTGTCTGTTTTTCTTTTCTGTTCTATTCTTTTCTTTCTTTCTCTTCTATTGTTTTTGTTTGTTTCAGCTTTTTTTATTTTATTTTTTTGTTTTCTTAAGTATCATCTCTTTCTTGCTTTGTTTTTAAGTTATACGCTTAATTTTCCTTTCTTTTCTTTCTTTCTTTTTTATCTTTTTTGTTTGTTTTATTTTTTTTCTTATTATCTCTGGTTTTTCTTTGTTTATAAATTCTACGCCTAAATATTTACGCGTGAGGTATTATAAGAATTTCCCATATCTCGAAGAAGTCTTCATATCGTCTCCATTGTCGACACAGAAAACGGGGGAAAAGTATACCCGAACAACATGCTTCATGTGAAATAGATTGATTCACAATATATCACTGATGAAAAAGGAATTCAGGGGAGTATATAGAAATTAGAAAAATGTAAAAATGATAATGATGATAATAATGATAATACAACAATAATGGTGATATTTGTATTGACAATATCAATGATAATGTTGATAATGATAATGATATTAATGATAGCAATAGTAATCATAACAATAAAAGTAATAATGAAAATAGAAATAATAAGAACAATGATAAGATTGATAAGAATGATATTACTAATAATATCCATAATGATGACAATAATAGCGATATCATGACAGTAATGATAATGATAATGATAATAATAATAATGATAATAATAGCATTAGTAAAGATAATAATGAGGATGATTATGATAAGAAAATAATGAGAGTGAATGATGATAAAAATGATAGTGATAATAATAATAACAATGATATCAATAACAATAATAATGATGATATGATACTAATTATAAAGATAATGATAATAATAACAATAGGGATAACAATAAAATACTATTAATAATAATTATGAAAATACCACTAATTATATTGAAATTAATAATGACAATGATAATAATGATGATAATAATGATAATGATAACAAGAATAATATATATTATTGTTTATTTATAGATATATAATATTTATTATTGTCATTATTGACATCGTCATTATTATTGCTATTATCATTATTATCATGAAAACAATAATGTAAAAATAACAACAGTGATAAAAGTAATAAGTATTAATAGTAGTAGTGATAATATTATATATATATATATATATATATATATATATATATATATATATATATATATATATATATATATATATATATATATATATATATATATATATATATATATATATATAAAATAGTGATATACTTTGAATATTTCGACAGCTCTTTTGCCAACACTGACAGCCATTTGCAGAACACTCAGAAATGTCAGCTTTTTTCACATCAAAAAAATGTTTATAATGAAGTGTGGTATAGAAGGAAGTAGAGGATAGAAGGAAAGAAGAGATAAACAAAGAAAAGTATGTTTGCTTTTGTCTGTTTGTTTGTGTGTGTGTGTGTGTGTGTATCCATGTATGTCTGTGTGTATATGTATAGCACGTACAGTCAAATATAAGAGTACAACTGTGGTTTTGTTTGAAAATTATATGTAGTTGAGGAAACGACTTGTAAGCCCCGCCGGAATGCGCAAGCCGCCTAGCTTTTGTTTTTCACCAAATTTCGCGCCATTTTTGCGCTTAAGTCTAAATATATTCGCAGAGAGACGTGGATAAAGATGATAGTAACATAATATACACACAATCTGCATCCATCTGCCAAAATAGGATAACAAAAGGAGAAACAAACATAAAAGAAAAAAGGAAAGAAAAAATCTGAAGTAAAATCTTAAAAGCGAGACATAGTTTAGTGAAAGCGGGAGGAGGAGGGGGAGGGGGGAGGGGGTGGGAGAAGAGGAGTGGAAGCGGTAGGGGGGTTAGGAGGAGGAGTGGGAAGGGAGGAAGAGGAGAGGAAGGGAAGGGGGAAGGGGAGGAGCTGAGGGGAGGGAGACCGGTGGAGGAGGAGATGGAGGTGTAAGGGGGAGGGAGGAGGAGGGGAGAGAGAAAGGGAAGAGGAGGAGAGGAAGGGGTGAAGAAGAGAATGGGAAGTAGGAGTGCACAGGCAGGGAAAGGCGAGGAGAGTAAAAGACAGGGAAAAGAAGGAAAACAAGAGAGAGAAATGAGGAAGACGGGAAATAAGAGGAAAGGGAGGAGGAAGATTTAGTGGCGAAGGAGATGAGAGGAGGAAAAAGAGGAG
>NC_091569.1:15347044-15349544 GCF_042767895.1 Penaeus vannamei | reverse complement strand
GTGTGTAAGACCATAGGATATCACTTTCCTTTATTGTGACAGGGACAGGAATTCCAATACTGCTATGATTCTCATGGGCTCTGAAGAACTGACCATGATGGGGATCCTAGAGCCGGGAACCCTATGCTCATGGGAACCTCTTGGAGAACGTGTCATGTTCTACTGGTGTCTGCTGGTGCTATCGGCTCAACTGCATGCCATTTTCTTCGTCCTTACACAGTCAGTGAGCATCGAGACACTGCTTTGATTGTCTTTCATATATAATGTATATTCCCCAAATAAGTACTTTTTGGCTACTGAATTATGTGTGTATGATATTACTTTAACTGACGTATGAATAAAATTATCGATGAAATCTTTTGTTACTTTTCATCTACCTGGCAAAGGAAGGGGCAACTGTCTTCTGAAACTAATATATTCTTTTTTGGGGGTGATATACCTGAATGTAACATGCCTGAATAACAACATGCTATTTCAAATCATTATCATCACCTGTGGATTATGAATAAATATCATTACCAGTTTCTCCATCCATCATTTATCTGTACCTGCCATTCTGCCAAGTTAGCACAGCCTTAGAAAACCCCAAGGACTAATTTGTCTTTCTCTTTCCTTTACATCTATTTTAATCATAAAATTCCTTTACTCTAAACATATCAAAACTCTTGTCATCTTGTGCTTCTTCCACAATGTTTATCTAAGAATACTGTCACTTGCGGCAATCCATCTCCTAGAGCTTCTAAAATCAGGGTCTTAACAAATCTAATATTTTTAGTCCACACACTGCCTTCAATGAGCATACAAGATGGACTCAGCTGTATCAAATAACCCACAATCAATTTAACTATTTTCTGTCAACTCATAAACAGTTTTATAGTTCCTTATCCATAAATCCTTCTCCTTACAATTTTTCTGCCCTATGGTTATTCTATACCATGTAGCAATTTTCTATTTTAAAAGCCAATGTATTAAATCTTTGCTCTTGTATTATTTCTGTGCTAATTGAACTGCAAATGGAAGAAAATAAACATTTGTGAAAATCATGCTTATACATCATGACTTGTTTTCCATGAAATGTGAGAAGCCTAAAATTACAAAAGGCCTTTCTTTGCCTGCTATATTCAACCGCCTGAATTACAAAAAAAACATTAAAAAATAACCAGAGTAAAGAATAACAAGCAAATACTATACATAACTTGTGAAACTCTGTGATAATACTTCACATGTCAATTTAGATGGATTCTACATAACCAAAAATTATAACATTTCATCACTTTACTTATCAAAATTTCATACCATAATTATTCTCAATTTTTTTGTATTAATCACAATGGATTATTTAACTGTTTTCACTACTAATGTTGAACAAGAAATGTGTGGATCTGTTCAAAATACTTAGTTGCATAATTATTTTGACTATCAGGCTATCATCAGTTTTGAGTCCGTGATATTAATTGCATTAGCATTCCAACTACTACATTTCGCGATAGTACTCACATATGGTTATCAAAAACAGTTTTACATATTATACTGACAAAGAGTGGAAACAATAAATCATATATAGTCTGTAATGAATTGTTTTCAGATAAAGAAAACTATTACAGAATTGTTTGCAAGCTCTTCATTGTAACTGATAATCAAATTGTGAAGTTCAGAATAAGGAAATAGAAATGAAAAAACAAAGACTTGGCTTTCACCATATTTATTAGAAAAAAAATCATTTAATATAAACAACTAAACTGATACAAAAGAATTCAACCAGACACGCACACTCACTTAAGCAAAGGGTTTATGGGAGGGGGGGAGGGGGAGGGTGAAGCCGTCTGGATGATCTTGTGGATTGCGAGTTCTAGCATGTGGTGATACACTGGTGGAATGGAACTTTGCTATACGAAGTAATGTTGTAGCACGTGATGGTGGATGCGTATGGGGCAGAGGGACACCACCACGTTTTGGTCACTCATCCTGTTTGCAAAGTGTCAGAACCTGGCTCAGAATCTGTAGCAACAATAACATGTTCTCTGATCTAGTGGAGGATCCGGAGAATGTAGATTCTGTTCAAGAAAAGTCACAGGGATTCATATATGAAAAAATAAATAAATAAAATAGAAAATAAAAGTAAAAGCCTTTAGCCTACCTACCCTACCAAACTTCTTGAAACAGCATACATCTTCTGCACATAAAAAACAGCTAATAACAGTGTGACAAGACAACAAAATTATATCATGAAACATATAACATCATTATCAGTGGCATATGCACAGACAGAAACATATAATACATTAAATTCTTACTCCGTAACTTTAGTTTTAACTCTGCAGTACTTAACTCAGTCTTCAAGCCCAGTTCCCTCTGGTGGAGACGAAAGGCCGAATCTTTCTACATCTTGGCAGTGACTGCTGGTTATATGGGACAGATCAGAGTCTGCGCCTCGCTGTAAATTTTTTTGAGTAATTTTTGGGTAAGAATTTTTTTTATACAAACCTTAATTAATCTCCAG
>NC_091569.1:15317044-15342044 GCF_042767895.1 Penaeus vannamei | reverse complement strand
CACATTCAGCTACAGCATTTATTGAATATGGAATGGAGGGATGGGAAAAAGTAACAGCAGCATAAGACATATAATTCCACGTACGGAAAACTCAACAAACACAACAGTTCCATAACTTAACTCTTGCATAAGTTGAGGACTTGATATACATTCCTGAGTCTCATTGGGTTAATCATGATGACAATTGTTACTGCTTTCTGATAGCTCATTATAACTACAACAAATGGAGTTTTTTCACATCCTTAAAGCAACAGCTACATGTAACTAATAATCAGATCTTATGCTTGTTTGTTCATTATAATGTCAAATAATACTAATAGAGCATCATATACAGCAGTTTTAGTCCTCCTCATTTGCCGATTATATTATTCTGGCAATTACTAATGTTTTTTGACAAAGATGAACACAAAACATCTTGCCCAAATTTATTTCAGGTGAAAGGAAAGGAAACAACTACATTTACTACCTTGAATGAAGACTTATATGCAGTTAATCCCCTCACTGTGGCTGGCCTGTGCCTGGACCTGAAATGTGTGCCTCTATCTATTTCCATGGCTTGCTCTTAATTCAGAAAGGCCACTTTTAGTTTTTAGGATTAATGCAAAACTGAATTCATTTTTTTCTGCTTTACAATTCTCAGAACTTACATTCAACAGGCAATTATTAGTATATTAAGCACCACAATCACAGGATTATCTGGATAAACCATCTCAAAATACTTAATTTGACGAGAGTAAGTATTCTAATATCAATTTATGAAAGCTACATTTTTTCCCACTAACTCAGCAAGAGATGACTGGACCAAAACTAGAATGAGTCCATTTCCTCTAAATTCAAATTCCCTACAAAAGGTTGACACAAAAAAAATTATTTCATTTTGTTCTAATAAAATTCATTTGTCTTTTAAATGTTCCGCAGTGTCAAGTATCAAAATACCTTGTGCAAAGTGCATCACATTATTTCATTTTTTTCTAACAAGTCACTATGCCTGGCTATGATAAGAGGTAGTTTGATAGAACTTGGTGAAATCAAAAGCTTTTACATTCTACTGCTTTCAGTTCAGTTTACAAGAATCCCACACATACACTTCCAATGATGAAATTTGGAATGAACACAGAAATATGAGTATGCAGACATATTACAGCTTGCTCACACATACACATGCACACACATCCATGTATGGATAGCAATGCACCCATATTTAAAACACAAACCCAAAAACATAAGCACACACACACACACACTTCTCACTCACTCATACACACAATTCTCACTCACACTCACACACACATTCTCACTCACACTTCTCACACACACACACACATTCTCACTCACTCACACACACACACACACACACTACTCACTCACTCACACACACACACACACTACTCACTCACTCACACACACACACACACTACTCACTCACTCACACACACACACACACTACTCACTCACTCACTCACACACACATACTCCACTCACGCACTCACTCACACACACATACTCCACTCACTCACTCACTCACACACACTCACACTCACACTCACACTCACACTCTCACACACTCACACTCACACTCACACTCTCACACACTCACACTCACACTCACACTCACACTCACACTCTCACACACACACACATACACATACACACACATACACATACACACACATACATACACACACACACACACACACACACACACACAATCTTAAATAACACACATACTGATAGCAATGCTCTTTTCATGTACAAACAAAAATTGGCACACATGCAATTCTGACATAATCATTGTCACGCCATGAAATCTAAATGGCATAAGGGTTCTGAACCATTTTCTTTTCCCCGTTGATGCAAGATATTTGGGAAAGCACAGGATGTAGGAATTTCTACAAGGAAGTTACCAAGAATTCTACATGCAGCCAAAGGATTTTTCTGCTGCTCTGGGTCTTCTGAGATCCTCTAAAAATTAGGTTAATGAGCTTCCGCACCGCAGGACTCAGGAATCAAGAGGCGTACCCAAATCTTGCTACCGATCAAGGCACAGGCAGGATTTCTTGTGATAAGACTGATACCTAAGAAGGCAGAAGGACTGGCATTGAACTATGTTATTCTCGCTAGCAAACTCTCAACCCATTTTGCACTAGAGTGTGTGATTGTCACACATGTCATTCCAGATAGCAAAATTAGATCTTTCCACTGGTAAACTTGAAACATCCATATTTTTTTTTTCTTTTTTTTTTTTGGCTTTGTAATGGTTCACAACACTTGTTTTACACTGAAGCTCTCTCTATGGACTTCTTGTACCTAAGTTGCTCCACAGGTTGTATAGTATGTACTAGACTTGGTTGAAAGAAAGGAAAACAAAATGGGAAAACTTCTGTTACAGTGTTCATATAACAATAAAGTCCATTCTTTAAAGGTATATAAAAAAAGACTATAAAATAAAATAGGTTTGAAAGCCAATACAAAATCCATTTTTTCTTAAACAAAAAATTTAATGAATAAAAATAGTAAATACAAAAAAAAAAGGTTACGAAATTCCTTAATTATACTCAAGGGAAACAGTAGACCAATGACAAAACATCTGGCACATACTATACGCCATTGGTATATCTGCTCACATTCACTTCGGTGAAACTCTATTGGACTGAGACGATGAAATTAAATAGTCATATAACACTACAAGTTCCTTAAAAAATGAGGCTGGGATTTCACACATTCTGGACACAGCCTAAGACCTTTATAAAAGCAATTTAGTTGGCATGTTTCTTCCTTTTTCTTGTATACAAAAAATGCACTTAAATATCACAGTATCATTATCAAGAGTGCTTTCTTCAAAGGGCTTGGGGGTGGGAACTGAATAAATCTTACCAAATATTCACAGCCTTAAGCTGAAACATCAAAATACATTTTGAACGGCTTTTATCCACACAGTCGCAGAGCGGTGAAGGCAGTGAAGCGCAAAGTTTTATTCAGTCTCCACACACACACACCTGTATTTGGAGACCAACCTTAACCTGAATCTTAACTTGGGTGCACCACTAATGTTCTTTGTCACTTAAAAGAAAGGAGGAAAAAAAAAAAAAAGATTCTAAAACAACATCACATTACCAAAAAGTTCAAATTTACAAAGACACCGTAAAAATGTTACATAATAATCCCACTTCTTATGAGAGAGAATGTATTTACACTCAACCACAGGTGAATGATTATTATAGTTTGCTTCTGTTTCCTGAAGGTAGTGTACCATGTGGCTTTATCTCTGGTGAATGTCTGAAAAATAAAAAAGTCAATGTAAGTACTTTCAAGAAAATACAGTTCAGTACATGACATTGTACATTTTCTCCCTAAGGCACTTGAATTTACACATACATCAACCAAGCTATCACAACACATGAAAGTCCATATTATAAATATTCAATATAATCAATCAAAATACACATTTACAATAACAAAAAAGAAAATTTAAATTATAGGTATAGAACAATCAGGTATCTTTACATTTTGTTATTTTCATATTTCAATTAATAATCTAAGAATAATTCATACATCTTAATTTCAGGTGTGTGAATATATGTGTATTTGTAAAGATGCATATACATATGCATATTTATATGCATATATGCATATACATATGTGCATAATCATGTTACCTCTACTCACTTTAGCGAATACAAAAAATTAAGAACAGGTCTTGCATTCATCAAGGATACTGTACAATATTTCATTGAAATACCAGTTGAATTCAGCAGTAATACGATCAGTATGACCAAACAAACCTATCTATGCTATTAAAGAATTAGACATCACCACATCACAATCTCTTTTATCTAACACTAACCTCTGCAAATGGTCTAGTGTAATTAGAAATGCCTCACTGTAGTTTAGTTGCTACAATGCTCGGAGTGTTCCTCCCACGCGGCAACCTGCAAACGGGGGAAATGAGGAATGTGATTAATCTTGGCTGCAATACCTCCTTTACAAAAGCTAAAAAGCAGAAATGAAAAAACTTCTATAAAATTCCTGTATCAATGGAAAGTTTCCATAAAGGATCTGAATCACCAACTATAGATCCATTAAAAATATGAAGATTAAAGGCAGCAAAATTTTCAGCGATAGATCTAAATACATTTTCTCAAAACTGATAAAGAAAAAGAAAAAGAAAAAAAAAATGCCCAGCAAAACATATTAAGTCCAACACATACAAAAAATTTCTGACCAACAACAAGAAAACATAATAGACACTGGCACTCACCTGACATTCCCTCGAGCAATACCACTGGTTCCCACAGCCAGCACACACAAACTGAGCTCTCTGTTTGTGGCAACCCTGGCACTTTGGGTTGCCACCGCCCTCTTCCGAATGGTGGCTAGATTTCTTGCTCCTGCTCTCAGACTGGAACAGACAGACATTATCATTATCTATCATATATATCAGCGAAAAGTACACAACACTAATTCAGAAACCATAAATCATATAAAACTACACAAACTTCTAGTACATAGACAGTAAAGTACCAAAATTATGAGAATAAAAAAAAAAAAAATTAGACCTGCTAGTGAAAAAAAAAACCTTCAATTATTCACTTATCGCAAGTTCATCAGTAACTTGCATACAAAAATATTGACATCCAAATAAAGTAAACTAAAATTACTCCTATCCAAAAACAATCCCAAAAATCAGATAATGTGAAATACCTGAGAATGGGAGGATTTCTCTTTTACCGTTGTGGTTGAGCCTCCAGACAGGAGAGCCGAGAGGGTGAGGTACTGGGAGTTTGTTGTAGCATCACCCACCATCTTGACATTACCACCACTGGTAACACCAGCCTGGGACCCTAAAAGGAGCTGGAAGAGAGAATCACATCAATATTATGCTTCTGAAGATGCTTCCTGTGTGTAACATGACATTAGGACTTACTTTCTCTTTCTCTGATTCTGTCAGTGCAATAAATGCTGGATCAATGTTGGTAACCCCCTGTCTCAAGCCAGGATGCCAGTTGGGATGGGCTGCTGGTCTAGGGAAATTTCAAGACCAGACCAGTACCATTTTCTGGATTTATAGTGAACCTTGACTTTTTAACAGGTATCTCATAGTTAAGCAGAATAACAAGGCTCTACATAAATTAGTATTTTATTATGCACATCTACATAACGACAATTCTAAGGAAACCTTGCACTACCTTAGCAAGAGCAGACGGCCCTTCTAAAGAGGGCTTGGATGTTGGTAGAGTTGCTGTAGGGGGAACTGAGGTGGGTGTCTGCTCCCTGGCTATAGGTGTGGATTCTCGGCTGCCTTCCGACTTCCTTGTACTGCTTTCACTACTTCCCACAGGGAATATAGAGATCTTGAAAGCAAAGATAAGTCTTAAATGTCAGAAAAGTCAAAAGTACTTACGATGCATAACAAAAATTGGAAATTGTGTAAAAAAATTTGAATCCACATTGGGCCCCTACTGAAATTCATTAAATACTTTCAATATCTATTGCTTTTATGGACCTACTACCAAATCTTCCACCTCACCTGTGGAGATCCAGGCTGCTTCTCAATCTGAGTGAGTTCAGCAAAACGCAACAGGACATCTTTGTACGAGACGGAAGGGTCGCTCATGGCCAGCATGCCCTTCGCAGAGGCCGAGGTTCTCATCTCTGCCTCACTGCTGGAGCTGGACACACTGGGAGGACGGTCCTGCTCACGGGAAGACCGCTTGTCACCATCATATCGGTGCCTCCAGGCCCCTCTGGTGGCTCTTCTGTTGGAGGGGATTTTGACACTAAGTTTAAAATTAACGACTCTGTCCATGAAGCATGAGAATGATATCACATTTTTATCTTAGTCAAAAAGTATAACAATAAGGATATCAACAGAAAAAACAAAACTTTTAAAGGCTTGATCAAGTTATAACATGAAACAACTACTAAGTATGTATGACACAACAAACTGTATATATAGCTACTTTTCTGCCAGTATTTACAATGGATTAGCAAATCCTCCTGAAAAGCAATAAGATTTTTAAAAATAATAAAAATTAATAAAATGTCCACCTAAAAGAAAATAATTACTATTTACCTAATGGGCGGAGTATTGGGATTTTCTTTTCTATGAGCAGCTATTAACTGTTGGACATTTATGGTGGGTCCCTGGGGACCCTGGCCAGTGGGAGTGGTGGACAATGCTGCCGGAATATTGGACAGGCTGCCCTGAGGCCCTGACGGCTTGGGCAGGATGGGCTTCATGAGGGAGAGCCCTGAGGTGAGCTGCTTGCTTAGTTTGTTGTGTGCTTCTGATGACATGGAGATTCTGGGTACCTCCCCTCCTGGCTTGTTGCTACTTGTGTGGATGTCGATTACGCTGATGTTGCCATTGCCATTATTGGAGTTGCTTCTACTGCCCTCCTTCGTTGTCACAACCTGGGGAAGTACCTGCAAGAGGAAGAAGCATAAAAAATACAAAAAAAGTTCTTTCTGGTATCGTTAGCCAATGAGCTATACAGACAATACCTTATTAATATGAATAGTCCAACAAAATTATCATTAACATGACCATCTAGTACATAGGCAAAGTATGAATCTTTACTATTCAGTAAAACATACCTGTAGTGACTGAGGCGACTGAGATCCACTAAGAAGCTGACTCATCATCATCAGAGGAAGCTGAGGACCCCCCAGGGATGAGTAGCCGCCCTGAGGAAGGAAGAGAAGGTTGCCACTTCCTTCTCCACTTCCTTCTTCATCGGTTTTCCCTTCCTGCTCCTCCTCTTTCTCCTCTTGGCCACTCTTCATCAAGAGGACCTGCCGTTTCCTCACCAGCCGGAGGTACAGCTCTTCTTTGCGCTTCTGTAATCTGAGCAGGGTGTTCCACTCCTCCTCTTTCTGTTTCAGCAAGAATTCAATGGCCTGAAATAATAGACCCAACTTAAAATATACAGAATGTTATGTTCAATGTTAGAGTAGGTCTAATATAGCATTTTATTTTAGTCTGAAGAGTGTCCATCACAGCTTGGTCCTAGGTATGGTGCTGTAACTATGGTAGGGGATAAATACTTACTTTCTTACGATACAGTGACAATTGACTGAATGAGTGAATAAGTAATTAAACTTGAAAGCATGTGATTTAGCATATGAGTAAGTGCAGGAGTCTATCAGTGAGTGAGTGAATGAGTAGATGAATGAGTGAGTAAGTGCGCAGATTATGAGTGAATGCATAAGTGTATGAGTGAGGGAGTGAAAGCATGTATGCTTACACATACCTGTAATTGAATATATTTACTTTAATAATAGTAATAATACTTGATATTACTACCTCCACTAAAAAATATCAAAAGGAGTACTTCTTTCAAAAGCTACTACTTGGGCTTTATCCAGACAATGCAATCTGGCTTTAGAGACAATAATTAAATAAATGAATAATTAAATATATCAATTAATAAATGAATGAATAAATAAATCACTTAAACAAATAAACAAATAACTACAATAAAAAATTCACTGTCTCAGCCTCACCTCAAGATCTCGCTTCACCTGTCCAAGGGAGCCCTCCACCTGTGACACGGTCGAGAAGGAGTCAAGTGACACCATTTCGTCCAAGGAGCGCTGTCGCTTCTTGGGAACACCCACAGCAGCTTCATCCTCAGCTGGCCGTTTCTCACTTCTCTGGGGAGTTGGAGATCGGCTGGGGGCCTTCTGAGGTGCCAAAGGGGTCTCTGTGTAAAATAGAGCATATAGGATAAATCAAACAATTCAAATTGGAAATTAAATTGATGTCAAGTCAATATTTGTGATTAAATTTTTCTGTAAACAAGAATACATGGTTAAGGATTTGTGAAGGTACTGAACCTGGGGGCCATGGAGTAAAATAAAATTACGACATCAAATTAAACTTGATTTTTTCTCACCTACAGTAACTACACATAATTATCTCTCACATATCAATAAATTTGAATCTTCCTATAAAGTGTTCTTGTCCTACAACTACCATTAACCTTTTCCTAACTTAACTGAATCTGAGATGACAGACACTGAGCAACCATGAAAATAATTACACATTGGTAGAGGGTCACAGAATGAAAAAGTCCGAGAACTACCAGTTTTGAAAGACAATGAAATATGATGCTTGGTAATAACAAGAAAAATAAAACAATAATAAAATAAAATAATAATAGTAATAATAATAGTAGTCTAACAATAACAGTAATAATAACAACAATAACAGTAATAATAACAACAATAACTGGAACAATAACAGTAACAATAACAAGAATAATGACAACCATAATAACTATAATAGCCTAATGAGAAAAGATAAAAGTAGAAATAATAACAATAATAATGATAATAATAAAATAATAAAAACAATAACAATAACAAAACAAAACAAAACAAAGGAAAGCAAAGCAACGCAAAACAATAACAATCATAATAATAATAAAAATAACATTTATAATATTAATAATAAAAATAACATTAATAATATTAATAATAAAAGTAACATTAATAATATTAATAATAACAACAACAACAAAAACAACAATAAAAATAAAAATAATAATTAATCAATAAATAATCAAATAAGTAAATAAATGCACAAATAAATAAATAGATAACCACAAGAATACAAGAATACAATAATAATAACAATAACAATAATAATAATGATAATAATAATAATAATAACAAAAACCACTAACATTAACAAAGGCTGAAGAGAAGTATTTCTTTATCAGTCTAAAAGTAATATCTCTATCTTTCCCATATTACTACAATCCTCCTGTTCCTCGTTAACTGGGCTCGGTTAGAAATCCCTACCACGGACGGCACCCCTCTCAAACGCATCCCACCATCCCTCGGCACAGTGCCAGCTCTCGGGATCAGCAAATACTAGCACTGGAGATATAAACCCTTTCAAAGAAAATCTAAGGAGAGGGGAAAGCAGGGGAGATCTGGTAGTCCAAGTGGCTGACGTCTTGGTGACTAAGCCCTTGTGAAACCATCCATGTGTAAACAAATGTAGTAAAATAAAACTAATAAAGGACAATGCATGTATTCAATGTCAATGGGTTGATTACCAAGCTTATTTGTCATCTATTCCTAAATTCTAATAATGACAAAGACAGTGACACTAATGACAAAAATCAAATTATTTTCATGATCATCATCATTGCTAGCATCATTAATATCATTTATGTTTTCATTATCATTATCATTATCATTTGTATCATCATTATTATTTATATCATAATTATCATCACAGTTATCATTATTGTTTTTTTTCTTCTCTTTTCCTATCATTCTTAATGCTATCATCATCATTATTGTTTACTAGTTATCGTTGTTAACACTATCCATAATCAACATTTTTTATCCTTATCATTATCATAGTGATGATTGTTGTTGTTATTGTTATAGCAATAACCATTGTTACTACTGTCATTATCATCTTTTTTCTCATTATCAATACTATCATTATCATTACTATAGTAATTTTAACTAATCATTATCAAAATTATTACTACCATTAATAGTAGTAACAATGGTAATAGTAATAACAATAATAATAATAATAATAACAACAATAATTACAATAATACCAACAGCAACAATTGAAAATAATGAAAACATTAAGAGCAATGACTACAACAATAATAAATTACTGATAACAATAATAATAATAACAACAACCATAACAATATCAATAATAATAATAATAATAATAAAAACACCGACAATAACAATAATAATAACAATAATGATAATAATAATGATAATAAAATAATAAAAAAATTAAAGATAAAAAAAACAAAATAATAATAATAATAATAATAATAATAATAATAATAATAATAATAATAATAATAATAATAATAATAACAACAAGAATAATACTGATAACAACTATATTATTAATAATAATAATAACAACAATAACATTGATGAGAATGAAAATAATTATAATAATAACAATAACAATAACAATAACAATAACAATAACAATAATAATAATAATAATAATAATAATAACAATAACAATAACAACTAATAACAATAACAATAATAACTAATAACGATAATAATAATAACAATAACAATAACAATAACAATAATAATAATAATAATAATAATAATATTAATAAAAGAATAATAATAATGAGCGAATAATAATTACAATAACAATAATAACAATCACAACAACAACAACAACAACAATAATAATAATAGTAATGATAATAATAAATGATAATAATAAAAAAATAACTAACAATATTAATATCATTAATAATAATTATAACAATATCAATAATAACAATAATAACAATAATAATAATAATAACAATAATAATAATAAAAATAATGATAATAATAACAACAATAACTAATAATAATGACAATAATGACAATAATAATGATTAGGATAATGATAACAACAATACCAATAACAACAATAATAATGGCAGTAACATTAATAATACTAACAATAAAATTATAAAAAACAAAATAATAATAATTATAATAACAACAATGGTCATCATCATCATCATCATCATCATCATCATCATTAATAAATAATAGACAATAGAAAATAAACAATAAATAAACAATTAGTAAATAATTAATAAATACTTAATAAACAATTTATGATAATAACAGTAACAATAATAGTAATAATAATAATAATAACAATAATAATAATTAGTAGAACAACAACATTAACCAATATTTAAAAACATTACTCATAAGAATCATGATAGCAAAAAAAATTATAAATACTACTATAAATGTATAAGCATAAACATAATCTAAACATGAACAAATTGAGTCTAATAAAAACTGAAAAAATAACAAACAATAACAAAATAATGATAACAATAATACTAATAATACTCACTAAATTTCATTTCTTTTTAGTATGAACAAAATACAAAGAAATGACTACATAATAATAGTAATACATAAATAATAATAATAAATAAACAAATAAACAATATACATGGAAATTGGTTTTATAGATAAGAAAAAAATAAAAAATAAAAAATAAAATCAAATAAAATGATAATCAAAAAAATAATAAATAAATAAATGAATAAATAAAAATAAACAAAAATACAGTATCATCCTGCTGTCTGTTATGTTAGCTCGTCGCAGCTTCCCCGCAAGAAACTAGCTTCCAGGAACAACATTATAACAGTATGGTCTGCGGTGTCAATAGCTTTCCCGAGAACAGTATATTTGATCCTAGTTCTACTGGGAAACAAGTATAAACAGTTACAAGGAAAAACCAAAAGAGAATGTTGATTCCCTAGGCTTAATCGGACAACGACGACTAGAACCGCTGAAATCCCGCCAATTCTCGGGCATGCGAAGGCTTAAGCTCTTACAAGAAAGTGAATCTTCTCATTAATAGATAAAATGAAGATACTCTTAAAAAGTGACTTTTGTATAGTCATGACTGCCTATGAAGTAAAAAAGAAAGTTTTTGACTAAAAGAAAATGAGAAAAGAAGAAAACACTGAGAACAAGAGCAAAAGAGAGAGAGAGAGAGAGAGAGAGAGAGAGAGAGAGAGAGAGAGAGAGAGAGAGAGAGAGAGAGAGAGAGAGAGAGAGAGAGAGAGAGAGAGAGAGAGCAAAAATAGTGTACATGCAATATAATCACAAAACAAATTACATATACACAAAATGAAATACATAAGCATCTTCAGGGAGTATAAACAAGTTCTTGGAAAAGTGCCCCCAACACGAATGGGCTTCATCACACATCCAGGATGGGCCATATGTATATACCTATATCCTGCAGGCATATCTTGCAACCCATTGCCAATTCATAGCTGTCTGACAGGGGACATATTATGGCTTATCTTATCTACTCCACACTACCCTAGTCCCCATTTTCCCTACACATTTCAGGACTACACAAAACCTGGGATCTGGAGTACCTGCAGCAACCACGGCCCTTAACCTACACACATCACACATCATACAGGTAGGGTCACACAAGTCCTACAACCACATCCGACAACTGCTCTTTGCCAGGTCCTTGTCAACAGAAGGCTCAGTAAAATACCTACAGGACCACTAACCCATGCTCCCCTATGACTCACCTACTGGTCCACTAACCTAGGCTCCCCTATGACTCGTTCGTGGAAATCAAATGTTCTCTACACATGTATGCATGCACACCGCGCACGGACACACACACACACATACATATATACATACATACACCTGTATTCATAATCTAAATATATAAGCAAAGTCATGACTCTTAATACCCATTTCTCTAAAACCACTATATATGAAAATCTATGAAAATATAATTAAA
The DNA here is from genome assembly GCF_042767895.1 of Penaeus vannamei. Classification (NCBI taxonomy): domain Eukaryota; kingdom Metazoa; phylum Arthropoda; class Malacostraca; order Decapoda; family Penaeidae; genus Penaeus; species Penaeus vannamei. Next base: position 15,329,728 of record NC_091569.1, on the reverse strand, counting down.
GGGTTAATATCCTATTAAGAATTAAACTCAGTTTAAAAGATTGTACGAAAGTGGACACTAAAATGTCAAGAAAATTGATATCAGGAAAACTGATATAATCATCACTGTTCCGAATATTATCATTTATTTTTATAATCATACTATTACTATTATTATAATATTATCAATATCATTATAGTTTTTATCAACATTATCATTATCATCATCATTTTCATTACTGCTTTTGTTATCATCACTTATCATATTTATCCTTATCGTATCTTATCATTATCATCATTTTCACCTTTACCACCATATCATTATTTCTATTATGATTATGATTATTGCTATTATTAATACTTTTACTATTACTATTAACACTCATTAATTTTATCATTGATATTATCACTATTATCATCATTAATATCATTATCATAATCATTATTATAATCATTATTGATTATCATTACCATATCATCATTGTCATTATAATATTACTGTGATATCATCATAATATCATTATCATTACCATCATTATCATAATAACATGAATAATAATATCAATGACAATATCAATAATAGTGACAATGATGGTGATGATGATGACGATATTACATAATAATAACAAAAATAACAAAATCAGTAGTAATAATATTAATATTAGCATCAACAATAAAAATAACAACAATAATAATACTAATAATACTAATACTAACATTAATAATAATAATAATAATAATAATAACATTATTAATAATAATAATGATAATAACAATAATAACAATAATATAATGATTACAATAAACACAAAACTATGTATGAAATAAAGCAATAATAATACATAAAATAATAATAATAAACGTCATCAGCAGCATCCTCCGCATAAACATCATAATAAAAACAAGTATAACAGCAATAAAAATTATCAAAATGGCAAACTAAAAAAATAATTCATAAGTAAAATAGTTTCCAAAATTACTAAAATATGAAAAAAATAATAACTTTAAAAATGGATATCAGAAATACGATATACAAAAAATAATAATAATACAAAGAGAAACATTAATTATTGTCAACAAGAACAAAAATAAATACTGTAGTTATAGCATTCCTTATTTATGTTTTTATTATAATAGCAAATCCTTGAAATCTCCATCAGTAAGAGTGCAAAATACAGACCAAATTTCGCACACATTAAATCATCATCATATGTGGGGCATCATCCTTAATGCTGTTTCATTAGATATTCAATAATGGAAGAAAATCTAACAATCTAAAGCTAGGAAAGTATGTGAACGTTTTGTCCACTGTGATTTTAGTCTATTAATCTTAGATACATTTGACTTCACTTGTACATAGTCACTAGAAAGCTTTTATTACTATTGGTATTGCTAATGTTCTAATAATAATTGCTAATAGTATTCTAATAACAATAATTCTATTTAAATTAACTATGCCATTCTTAGAAATAAAAGCTTCCACAATATATTCAAGGAATGGGAAAGCACAGGTGAGGTCATGGGAGGCCCAGTAATTAACTTCTTGGCTACTGTTTGTGAAGCCATTTATGGATGAATAACATTGACAAAATACCATAGTGGACAGTGCATGTACCCAACACCACTGAGTTGACACCTACATGTATATACCACTTTGAACATTTGTAATTTCCTGTTGGCCAATGCAAAATCACATCTATTATTTCATGTCTCATTGTGTGTATAACAATAACAAAAAAGCAAACAAAAAAACAATAATAACACCAACAACAATAACTTTAAAAATCAAGAAAAACAACACTAACACAACTAGTAGTAGGCCTACCTAAAAATAATAACAAAAGGAACCGATTACAAGAACAAAAAACAAAACGCAATGCTTACCTCCTTTGCTGTTCTCATCATTCGACTCCTCGGTCCCTCTCTCATTCCCTTCACTTATCACTAACTTGTCCTCATCATCTTCACTTGACTCTTTACCCTCGTCTTCACTTCCCTCTACATCCACTTGAGAATCGTCTGCTTCTTCAGTGTCCATCTTATTATCACTCTCTTCCACACCCTCATCTTTTCTATTACTCGACTCCTCGCTCACCTCTTTATTATTATCTTTGACTTCCTCCCTCTCTTTACTTTGTACTTCCCCATTCGCAAGCGCGTCCGAGTCTCCCAGTTTAGTGTGGTTATCGTTAATATCTTGCTCCTCCTCGCTTCCCGTTTTCCCTGGATTGTCTTGGCATCCCGTTTTCTTCGAGTTGTCTTGGCATCCCGTTTTCTTTAGTGACTCATCCATGCCTACGTCCGGATCCCTGGCTGCGTCCATGGCTCCGGCCGCAGAGTCATCCGGGATCATACTGCGGTCGCCTGTCGAAAAGGATAAGCACGTTTAGAATCACAAGAAATGGCGTTTCATAATGCACACAACGCTAATATTTAAAAAGAACAGATGTTTAGCGAGAGTCCGCTGACGTTCTCAATCACAAGAACCGCACTGAACAAGACCTTGGGGGGGAAATAATGATATTTAACTTTCAACCATCCGCGAATACACCTTTCACTCCCGCAGGTATGGCCCAGCGCTCACCTTTATCTACACTTCAGCCGATATCTGTCCCACACTTTCTTCCCACTGACAGCAGAACCACGAGGTCAGGGCGACTGCACTCCACAATAACCAGAGGAGGAGAGAGCCTTCAAACACCATTCACATCACTCCTTCCTCTACTGCCGCGAAAAATCAGGCCACAGTATGCAAAGGAAGCGAAAAGGCCCCACGGCGGAGCAGAAGTAGCGGCGGCGACGAAGGCCACGGAGGCAGCGGCAAGGTCCTCCCCGTGCGAGCTGCGGGAGGAACGAGCACACGACACGTCCGCTCAGCGTGCCTTCGCCGACGGAAACTCCACACACACACACAGGGAACTACCCGGGCCCCGTCCCCTCCCCGGAGAATAGTTCAAGGTCAAGCTAGCCCGGGGCGTTGACTCACTCACGGCTCGGCGGAGGGGCGGGGAGGGTGGGGTACGGAGGGAGGGGTGAGGGAAGAAAGGCTACACGCGGCTCTCGCTTTTACTTGCTCACCCACACGGGTGTGTGTGTGTGTGTGTGTGTGTGTGTGTGTGTGTGTGTGTGTGTGTGTGTGTGTGTGTGTGTGTGTGTGTGTGTGTGTGTGAGCGAGCGCGCGTGCATGCTTGTGTGCGTGTGTGCGTAGAGAATGTTCGATTTCCGCGAACTCGACAAGAAGGAATTACTCCAATAGTGTGTTTTATCGCCAAATAATGGGGGAGGGGGGAGGAAGCGACTCATCCTAGGAACGCGAGCAGAGATGCCTCGATTCCCAGAAAGCGAGGCGCGTTTTCAAAGGACGCGACGCCGCCGGAGACCCGCCGACCAGTTCCGCCTTGGCCGTCCGCGGGACTCGGTTCCTTGCGGACGATACGACCTGACTCCTGCCCACTCGAGGCCGTGAAAAAGACCTTGATTCCACGATATCGGAATAAATAAATCAAATAAATACATCCTTTCTGAAATCCTCTTCCAGATATCCACATTTGACTTCACCAATATGAGGAAGAACCGATTCCATGACATCAAAACAAAATAAATACCACCCTCTACCACATCCCATTCGAGATATCCATTCGACTTCAGCAATGTATAAATAAAATGAGGAAGAGTGAGGATTCCCAGCCCAGCATTCCTCAACCAGTGACTCGTGGGACATATGCCGCCATACACCACTCGGCAGGGCAGCAATGGCGCGCCTTTCCTGTGACGTCACTTCCGCCCTCCGACAGGATACCTAGCGACGTGGGGAAGGAAGGGAGGGGGGAGGGGAGCTGGGAAAGGTACACGGGCGAGGAGGGATGGGGGGGGGAGTGGGGAGTGGGGAGGGAGGGTAGTGATTTAAGGCAGTGTAAAGAGGAGGTGCACGTTTGACCAAGTTCACAGCCACCTTTGCTGAGCGAACTGCAGAACATTATGACAGCCTTCCAAGGTCAGAGCCGATCTCTCTTCTCTTCTCTCCCCCTCTCCCTTTCTTGTTTCTCCTCTCCTTCTCCCTCTCTCTTTCTCCTCCTCCTCCTCCCTCTCCCTCTCATTCTTTTCATTCTCCCTCTCCCTTCATTCTCTTAATTTCCTCCCACACTCTCATTCTCTTCATTCTCCCTTACCCACTCATTTTTTCACTCTCCCTCTCCCTCTCATTTTCATTCTTCTTCTCATTCTCTCCCTCCCTCCCCCTCTTTCTCTCCTTCTCCCACCTACAGCCAGTCTCGAGTCCACGTGCCGCCAACGGGCAAAGCATGTGGAAAGTAGGCCTATAAAATCAGGCGAAGGCCAGACAGGGAATCGAACTCGAAACAATGCGCTTACCTCCACTCTGCTCCCCCCCTTACCTCCCACTTCATTCCCTCTCTCCCTCCCTTCCGTTTCCCCCTCCCTCCCCCCCGGGTCTCCTACCTTCCCAGAGGTTATTTTCAGGGGTGGCGAAGTCAAGGGAAGTAGGTGGTGACCCTTGCCGGAAGGGGTCTGGGAATCGGGGTGGGGGAGGGAGGGGGAGAGGGAGAAGACAGAGAAAGGAGAGAGAGGGAGAGGGAAAAGGAGAAGAGTGGTAGACGGAGATGGAGAAAGGGAAAGGAGGGAGGGAGAGGAAGAAAGAGGTATAAAAAGAGGAAGAGAAAGAGAAAGAACGAGACAGACACAAAAAAAGAACAAATACGAATCCAATAACAAAAAAGAAGAACTAAAAACAAACCCAAAAAGGCGTAGCGAAAGAGAGAACGGGAAACATGAACGAAGACATAACAAAGCTAACGAAGAAGGCATGACAAACAATCAGAGAAAATCAGGACAAAATAGAAACAAAGCGAGCGAAGAGAGGGGAGGAGAGAGAGTGAAGAGAGGGGAGGAGAGAGAGTGAAGAGAGGGAACGAGAGAGAGTGAAGAGAGGGAACGAGAGAGAGTGAAGAGAGGGAACGAGAGAGAGTGAAGAGAGGGAACGAGAGAGAGTGAAGAGAGGGAACGAGAGAGAGTGAAGAGAGGGAACGAGAGAGAGTGAAGAGAGGGAACGAGAGAGAGTGAAGAGAGGGAACGAGAGAGAGTGAAGAGAGGGAACGAGAGAGAGTGAAGAGAGGGAACGAGAGAGAGTGAGAGGGAACGAGAGAGAGCGAACGGAAGAATGCAAACGAAAGAAAAGAGAAACGTGAAGTCAACAAAGAAGATGAAGCAAGCAGACGAAATCAGGACAAATAGGGAGGCAAAGCGAGTCAAGAGAAGCAAGAGAGAGGAGAGAGAGCGAAGAGAAAAAAGAGCAATCGAGAGAAAAGTGAAGTCAACACAGAAGCAAGCAGAGAAAATCAGAACAAAAAGGGGAGCAAAGCGAAAGGGAAGCAAGAATGCAAGCAAGGAAGTCGAGACTCGAGAGCAACTCGAAGACATCAAGACGAAGAGGAAGCACAGAGACGAAGAGAAGCAAGCAGAGGAACTCGGGAGAGAAATGGAAGCAAGCAAACATGAGAGGAAATGGGAGTGAAAGTGAAAAAATCGGGATAGACATGAAGCAGAGGCGCAAGCAATTAAGAACAGAGACGGAAGCAAGCAAAAGAAATCAGAATAAAAATCATGGAAGCAAGCAGAACGAAGAGAAACAAATCAAAGACAATCAGAAAAAGTGAAGCAAACAAAAACAAACGAAAAAAAAACGCAAACAACACGCAGCAAGCAAACACACGAAGAAGGGAAACGAAGGAGAGTGCTTGCGCCCCCCACCCTCCCTCCCTCTCTCACCCCTCCCCACCCTCTCGCAACCCGAAGCCCAAGAATCCATCATTAGAGTCGGCGCTTTCTCAGAAGAGTCAATTCCGGGGAGGGAAGCCCGCCTCTCGGAAGCCAGTGTGTCAAGGAGTTCCTGGGAAACGCGAGATCCAGGTGACAAGGGCATCGGGCACCCTCCTCCCCTCCCCTCCCTCCCTCACTCCTCCTGCACCCTCCCGCAACTCCTACGCTCGCATCCTTCTCCCGCAATGCCCTCACTTCATTCACTTACTTCACTCTCTCACCCACTCTCTTATTTCACTCTCTCTCACTCACTCCACTCACTTCACTCACTCACTCCACTCACTCACTCACTCACTCCCCATCTCCCTCTCACCCTCCCCCCCTCGACCTTACCAATCTCCGCACTCACCCCCCCCCCCGATTGATTGTGTGACTGCGAATGAATGGGTGAGTGGGTGGGCACTTCATGGCTGTGTGGGCGTGGGGGCGTGCATGTGCGGTCGTGTGTGTGTATGTGAATGTGAATGTATATGTATATGTTGTGTATGCGTATATATATATATGAGTGTGTGCATGAGCCTGCATGTAAATGTGTGTGTGTGTGTGTGTGTGTGTGTGTGTGTGTGTGTGTGTGTGTGTGTGTGTGTGTGTGTGTGTGTGTGTGTGTGTGTGTGTGTGTGTGTGCGCGCGCGCGCGCGTCTATGTGTGCGTGCGCATGAGCCTGCATGTAACTGCATGCGCGCGCGTGTGTGTATGTGAGTGTGTGTGTGCGTGCATGATCCTGCACGTAAATGCATGTGTGTGCATGTGCGTGTGCGTGCGTGTATGTGTGCGCGTCGTGTATGTGTGCGTGTGTGCATGTGTGCATGTGTGTATGTGAGTGTGTGTGTGCGTGCATGATCCTGCACGTAAATGCATGTGTGTGCATGTGCGTGTGCGTGCATGTGCGTGCGTGTATGCGTGCGCGTCGTGTATGTGTGCATGTGTGCGTGTGTGCATGTGTGCGTGTGTGCATGTGTGCGTGTGTGCATGTGTGCGTGTGTGCATGTACGTGTGTGTGCATGTGCGTGTGTGTGCATGTGCGTGTATGTGCATATACATGAGCGTGTATGTGCATATACATGAGCGTGTATGTGCATATACATGTGCGTGCGTGTGTGTGCATGTACATGTGCGTGCGTGTGTGTGCATGTGCGTGCGTGTGTGTGCATGTGCGTGCGTGTGTGTGCATGTGCGTGCGTGTGTGTGCGTGCGTGTGTGTGCGTGCGTGTGTGTGCGTGCGTGTGTGTGCGTGCGTGTGTGTGCATGTGCGTGCGTGTGTGTGCATGTGCGCGTGTGTGTGTGCATGTGCGTGTGCGTGTGTGCATGTGCATGTGCGTGTGTGCATGTGCATGTGCGTGTGTGCATGTGCGTGTGTGCATGTGCGTGTGCATGTGCGTGTGTGCATGTGCATGTGCGTGTGTGCATGTGCGTGTGTGCATGTGCGTGTGTGCATGTGCATGTGCGTGTGTGCATGTGCATGTGCGTGTGTGCATGTGCGTGTGTGCATGTGCATGTGCATGTATGCATGTGCATGTGCGTGTGTGCATGTGCATGTGTGCATGTGCATGTGCGTGTGTGCATGTGCGCGTGTGCATGTGTGCGTGTGCATGTGCGTGTGTGCATATGCGTGCGTGTGCGTGTGTCCATATGCGTGCGTGTGCGTGTGTCCATATGCGTGCGTGTGCGTGTTTGTGTGCATGTGCGTGTGTGCATATGCGTGCGTGTGTGCATATGCGTGCGTGTGCGTGTGTCCATATACGTGCGTGCGTGTGTGTGTGTGTGTGCATGTGCGTGTGTGTGTGTGCATGTGCGTGTGCATGTGCGCATATGCGCGCGTGTGTGTGTGTGCATGTGCGTGTGTGTACCCGTGTTGGTCCCCAGTGCCTCACCTGCCAAACCCAGACCAAATTTCCCGGTTTAAAAAAATCCGAATTCGTGACGCCAAAACAAGGACTGGCGCAGTGACACTCACGCGCCCCTAAGGCCGCTTTCCGCCGACTGCCCGATGGGATTTTCGCCCATCGCGTCCCCGCAGCCCGTCGTTCCCCCGAGCGGTTTACCTTGACCCAAATGCGCAGATCCTCCCTCGCGCGGGCGGCCGCCGCGGCGCACCTACCGTTCTCCTCGGGGGCGGCGAGCGAGCGGGCGATCATGTGCAGCAGGTACTGGTTCACGTCGTGACCTGACTCGTCCCCGGCGGCGGTCAGAGCGGGCGGGGCGCGGCTGACCTGCTCCGCGGGCCCGTCCACGTCCACGAATTCGTCCTCGGAGTGGGCGGACGCCTCGCTCCGGTTGCTGCTCACGACGCTGCGCCCGTCCGCGCCCGCCGCGTCCTCGCCGTCCTCCACCAGCGCCATCCTATCCTTCGCCCTGCTCATGGCCAGGAGCCCGCTGCTGATGAGGTCCTCCAGCGTCCAGTGGCTGCCCACCACCGGGCCCTCCTCCGCGCCGTCCTTGAGGAGGGCGGGCGGCCCGTCCTGCAGGCTGCCCTCCTTCTCCCCGAGCTCCTCCTTCTGCTTAGACAACTCAAAAAGCCGCTTGTAGCTGCGCGCGTTCCAGGCGTAGTACTCCATAAGGCGCTGCACCACCTCGTCGGTGGCAGCCAGGGGCGCCAGCTGCCCGATGTGCAGCGAGCAGATCCGCGACCAGCGCGTCAGCTCCCGCACGTTGTTCTCGCCGAAGACCCGCTGCAGCGTCCGAAACAGACTCGGGTACTTCCACGGGAGGCGGTGGAACGACGCGCCCACCTTCGCCTTCTTCACCGTGCATGTCTTGATGAGGCACGAAGACCCCATGGCGGGGGCGGGCGTGGCGCAGAGGACGGGGAGGGCGGGGGTATTCCTCTCGTGCTTAGGGACAAGCGCCTCCGTGGGATCCCGCAGAAACCCTCGCTCCACACCGGCGGGACACAGTAACACAGAAAATCAGAACAAACACAGTCACACTTCAAGGCTATTCCGGCCGAGCACACAGCCAGCCGCCCTTCCGACGGCGGTGGCGGCGCTGATTGCTGATCAGCGAGTATGAAGGCTGGAGCGCCTCCGGGACGCGACACAGGACACAAGCACAGCCACCAGCCCGTGCAGCTTCCACGGTAGACTGGCGTGGCGAGGCGGAGCTGAGGAGGTGCTGGAGGTGGCGGCTACGGTTGCCTGGCAGCCCCAGCCTCGACCCCCGCACCCTACGCTCGCCCGGGGAGGTCATGACCCGGGCTGACCCACGCCTCCAGCGCCGCCGCTCATTGGCGGTCACCCTCCCCGCCGGCACGTGATTGGCTGCCACGGTAACGGGCCGGGGAGGGCTGCCATGTGGACGCCAACTCGTCACGGCCTCGCCTCGCCCAACCACACAACCCATTTCCGCCAACTGCCTGTTCGCCTCCGCTCCCCGGCGGCGGCGCGGACCAACTGCCTCGTTTGCAGCGTGGCGGCCCTCGTTTCGACGCCCCTCCAATCTCCCCTGCCCATTCAAATCTACAGACTGACGTTGCCGTAACTGATCATGAAGCTGACCACCACAACTATTGTGATATAAAACCACTTCATAAACGCACACACACACAAATGCATACGTACGTCGGCCGCACCGCCCCAGGACAGGACGGGGTGCTCCGAGGAGGCGGCCTCGCTTGGCGTCAGGTCTTGGGCCAACCACACACTCCCCAAGCCTGTCCCTCGCCCCCGGCCCCCCTCTACGCCCGTGACTGGTCTTCACGCCGAACCGACCCACCCTGGTCTGCGCTGGGGGGAGGGAGGGAGGGGAGAGGAGAGTGGAGAAAATACGAGATAGAGGGGGTGCCATGAGAAGAGAGACATTGGGGTGAAGGAGAGAGAACGGAGAGAAGAGAATGAGAAGGTGCGTCAGAGAACAGGGTGGGAAGAAGCGAAGAAAACCAAAATTAGATCGAAAAGGTGTAAACATCAGCGCGGCGAACGCATGAGCAAAATCGACCCCATATGGATGTTAGAGGGGGGTATGGGGTAAATAGGCACGCAAAGGAAAAGGGAGAAAAGGAATAAGAGTGTGTGTGAGTGTTTGTTTGTTTGTGTGTGTGTGTGTGTGTGTGTGTGTGTGTGTGTGTGTGTGTGTGTGTGTGTGTGTGTGTGTGTGTGTGTGTGTGTGTGTGTGTGTGTGTGAGAGAGAGAGAGAGAGACAGACAGACAGACAAAAATATGAATGGAAACTGAATAGCAAAAAAAAGCCCCTTTCACGAGAACAGATCTCCCAACTTACATAAATTCATTCACCAAATTGCCCTAACACTCCTTCGCGTGACGTATTATAAACGAAGCAAGAACCATTTCGAAACGACCTTCGGAACGGCAATGAACACCTCCTTGACTCTAATTATTACGTTAGCGCCAAGAAATCGGTCGAGCCTACTTCTCACTCTCGCGGCAGGACGTAGGCCAGTGGGGGAACGAGGAGGGGGGAGGAGGTGGGGGGCGAGGGTCTGAGAGGAGAGGGAAGGGGGGGGGGGGAAGGGCAACACCTCTCTCTTCCTCCCCTTTCGACCCCAGGGACTCCCTCGCGGCGTGGAAAGGCGCAGGGTCATCTCTTCTCTTGTTTTCAGTTTCTCTTTCTCTTTCACTTTTACTCTCTCTCCCTTTCTTCTCCCCGCTCGTTTCCTCCCTCCTTCCTTCGCCCTTTTTTTTTCTCTTCCTCCCCCTCCCCTTCTATATCTCCCTCTCCCTCCTCTTCTTTCTCCCACTCCCCCTCTCCATCTCCCTTTCCCTCTTCCTCGTACCTCTCACTCTTTCCCTTTCCCCCTCACTCTCTCTCTCTCTCTTCCCCTCTTACTCTCCCTCCCCTTCTCCATCACCTCCATTCAATACTGACCCTAAGAACCCCCCCCTCCCTTGGTGCCCCCTTTGGAGGTGAGAGCCAGCCCCTAGAAATTAGACCTGCCCTTCCTCCTCCCTCCCTCTCTCCTCGCCTCTCCTCTACTCTCACCTTCCCCTCCCCTCCTCTCCCCTCTTCTCCTCCCCTTCCCTTCCCCTTCCCCGTTCTTCTCCCTCTCCCTCTCCCTCTACCTCCTCCACCTCTTTCCCTCTACCTCCACCGCCCCCCTCCCTCTACCTCCGCCCCCTCCCTCCTTCCCCTCTAACCTCCCCTCACCACCCTCTAGAAACGCCCGAGCCCCTTCGACGGCGAAGCGTGCCAGGGGGTGCCAGAGTGCCAGTCTGCTAATCAATCCGTCACCCACTTCCGGTCAGGTCGCCAAGCCAGGTCCCCAGACAATGCTGAACTTTTGGCGCAACAGCATGGCTTTGTTTCGGTTTCTTGTCTCATTTTTTGTTGTTTGAAATTCGTTTGTTTCTGTTTTTTCTTTTCTTTTTTTTCTTGTTTTTTTCTCTCTCTCTTGTTGCTTCTCTTTCTTCACCATATTCTTATGTCCGCTTGTAATCGTATCTGTTGACTGTCCTTTCCCCCTCATGTTTCTTTTTTTCCTGAAAATGAGTTTCAGACCCCTTCGACTTTTCCTTCCCTACATCTCTTCCTCTCATTCTCCGCCACGTATTCTCTTCCCCTCTCCACTCCTCCTCTCCCTCTCTACTCCTCTTCTTTCCTTTCCACTCCTCCCCTTCCCTCTCCTCCCTCTCCTCTCCCCCTCGTTCTCCCTTTTCTGCGAACCCATTGGGGGGAGGGGGGGGGAGCGCAGGCTCACCTTCGAGGCACTGCGATGAGGTCATGGCTCGGGCGGCGGGCGGCGGGCGGAGGGAAGTGGGCGGGAGGAGGAAGCCAGCCCGATGACGTCATAGTCATATCGATGACATCACGCCCGAGCTGATGACGTCACGGTCGCGGATCCAGCGTAGGAAAGGCCGCGAACAATCCCCGTTTTCTTTGCAGGGAACTTTCCCGGGCGTGACTGTACGCACGCACGCACACACACACACACACACACACACACACACACACACACACACACACACACACACACACACACACACACACACACACATTTATACAAACTTACACACATACGCACACACATTCCAAAAGAGTAGACAGAGAAAGACAGACAGACAGAGATTAGAGAGAGAAAAAAGAAACGAAATCACGCCAGAGCATACAGCAGGTGACCCTCCCCCCCCTCCCCCTCCCCCTGCCCGCCCACCTCCCCCCCCCCCCCCGGACCGAAGGCGACCGCGCCAACCCGACCGGAAACTAGTCCATCAGCGCCGAGACCGAACGGGACCAGAGAAGCGCCGAGGCCCTCCTTCTCGCGGACCTCATCCTCTAAGACTGGATGACGGCGAGGAGGCATCCATCTCTCCGTCCGTTTTATTCATCCTTCCTTCTTTCTTTCGTTCATCCATTTGCATATTTACCCATGCACCTACCTTTCCATTCCTCCAACCACCCACTTACTCACCTAGCCACCCATCCATCCACCAACCCACCTACTTCTTATCCACTCACCCATTAATCCACCCACCCACCCACTTACTCATCCAACCACCCACCCACACTCATCCACTCACCCATCCATCCATCCACCCACTTTACCCCTCCACCCACCCATCCACAACCCCTCCATCCTCTCCTCCCCTCCAAAAGGAAATATTATTCGCGTTCCCTTCCCGCCCGACATCAACAAAAATCTAAAAAAAAGGGGGACTTCGAGCTCTTGAACCGGTGCCCTTTCATCATCACTTTCCCCTTCTCACGCCAGGCAAGTAGTCATCATCATCATAATCATCATCGCCATAGTCATCGTCGTCATTATCATCATCATCGCCGTATCAACACGGTAGAGTGTTTTTCCATTCATCATCGCCGTCATCATTATCATCATCGTCGTCGTCGTCGTCGTCATCGTCATCGTCGTCGTCATCGTCATCGTCGTCGTCGTCATCGTCGTCGTCGTCATCCCCTCGACACG
>NC_091569.1:15304544-15307044 GCF_042767895.1 Penaeus vannamei | reverse complement strand
GAGTCGATGAAACCAGTCATCCGTTCCTTCGGTGTTCTCTTAAATGAATGGACACAGAGGAGGGGGAAGGGGAGGGGGAAGGGGAGGGAGAGATAAAGGGAAGGGGGAGATATGGGGGGATGGGGAGGGGGTTAGGGAGTGGGAGAGGGAAGCAGGATGGGGATGGGGATGGAGAGGGGAGGGAGAGGGAGAGGGAGAGGGAGAGGGAGAGAAGGGTTAGGGAATGGGAGAGGGAAGGAGGATGGGGAGGGGGAGGGCAAAGGAAGGGATGGGAGGGGGAGGGAGGAGAGGGAGGAGAGGGGATGGGAGGAAGGGAGGACAGGGGGTGAGGGAAAGGAAAAGGCCTAGGGAGTGTGGGGGATGGATAAGACTGAGAGGAAGGGGGAGAGGGAGAGAGGAAGGAAAAGAGAAACAGAGACAGAGAGACAGAGTGAGAAAGAGTATTTTTAAATGTATGCGCGCCTCCATATGCATGCGCGTATGAGTGTACGTGTATGTATGCCATGCGCGCGTAGATGCGTAACAAAAAATAATAATAAAAAAAAACAGAAATTCTAGCCCGCGGAGAGAGTAAATAACTCCGCAAGAGAGTGAAAGGGTGAAAGGGTCTGCGGTCGAGAAAAAAAAGAAAATAATGCAAGCGGAAACTGAACTAAAACATATTCTCTGAAATGCAGCCGTTCTCCTTGGAAAGTGGAGTGGCTTTCTACCCCCTACCCCGCTCCCCCCTCTCTCTCTTTCTCTCTCTTTCTCCTTTTCTCTGTCTCTGTCTCTGTCTCTATATCTGTCTCTGTCTTTGCCTCTCTCTCTTACTCTCTCTCTCTATATATATATGTGTGTGTGTGTGTGTGTGTGTGTGTGTGTGTGTGTGTGTGTGTGTGTGTGTGTGTGTGTGTGTGTGTGTGTGTGTGTGTGTGTGTGTGTGTATTATATATATATATATATATATATATATATATATATATATATATATCGCTCTCTCTCTCTCTCTCTCTCTCTCTCTCTCTCTCTCTCTCTCTCTCTCTCTCTCTCTCTCTCTCTCTCTCTCTCTCTGCTGCCCGGATAACAACCCACCCAAGGGGTCAAAGACGAACTTCAGAAGCCTCCTCAACCCCCCACCCCACCCACATACCCTGACGCCCTTACTCCTCCCCCCTCATACCTTGCACTCCTACTCATCCCCTCCCTCCTTATCCCCTTGCTCCTATCCCTCCCTCCCTCCGACTCCCCCTCGCCCTCCCCCTCATACCCTCATTCCTACCCCTCTCCTCTTCCCTCATCCCCTGTCTTATACCCTCACTCCCACTCATCCTCCTCCCCCCCCCTACCCTTCACATCATGCCCTCAAAGAAATCACAAAAGGGCCTTATCCTGCGGCCGTGACGTGGCAGGAACCCAGGGTGGAGGACTTCTTCGCCTAGGGCTCTCACCCTCGCCCTCGTCCTCACTCTCTCACCCTCACGCCTTCAACCTTGCTCTCTCACTCTCACCCTCTCGCCTTCAACTCTCACTCTCGCTCTCACACCCTCACTTTCGCTCTTACACCCTCACTTTCGCTCTCACACCCACACTTTCGCTCTTACACCCTCACTTTCGCTCCCTCACTCTCGCTCTCACACCCTCACTTTCGCGGCCTCCCTCTCACGCCCTCACACTCACGCTTTCAACTCTCACTCTCGCTCTCACGCCCTCACTCTCACTCCCTTACACTAACGAATTCAACTCTCTCTCGCTCTCACGCCCTCACTCTCGCTCCCTCACACTCACGCCTTCACTCGCTCTCACACCTTCACTCTCGCTCTCACACCTTCACTCTCGCTCCCCCATCATCAGGGCACACCCTCACTCTCGTTCCCTCATCGAGGCCTATCCTCCCTCATTTTATTTTCTCTTTTATTTTCCTTTTCTTGTGTAGGTGGAAGAAGAGGGTCGGTCCCTCTTAAACACTGTTGGGTTACTGTGTCCTTCTACGCTTTGATTTTGTTCTTCAATTCCCTTTATTCTTGCTTTCGTTCTCGACTCGGTCCCTTGAATCCTCTGAACAATTTTTTTTTCTCTCTTCTTTCGACTCGATCCCCTGAACATTCTGAACACTTCCTCGCGTCCTTCCTCGAGCGTTGGACTCGGCCACTTGAACACTCTGAACACTTTAACCTTCCCTTTAAAAAAATAAATAGCTAAAACATACACTCTGGCCACCCATGAAGGTCTCATTCCAATGAAATACTTAACAAGTTGGTGTGTGTCACTTTACGATCAACTTCAAAGCCACTTTATCACTTTAACCTTCCCTTTAAAAAAATAAGAGTTAAAACATACACTCTGTACACCTCATTAAGTTCCCATTCCAATTAAATACTTTCCAAATTGTTACGTATGTTTACGATCAACTTCAAAGACACTTTATTCCTTCCGTTGCAAAGGGAATGTTACTTGTGAGGGAAATAAATGGTTCGAAACTATGGTGGTGCGGATATGATGGTCATAATGGCGGCAGCGA
>NC_091569.1:15289544-15292044 GCF_042767895.1 Penaeus vannamei | reverse complement strand
ACAACTACAAGCACCCAGAGATCGCATACCTCCGTCAATAGGGTCGCTGATGCAATAAAAACATTGACACTTGCAGAATTACATTAAGAATTCCTATGACTCACCTCTGATAAAAAAATCATACATATATGTTCATAAATTTGAGTTATCCTGCTAATCAACGAACTAACTAACCACCGCTATCAAATGCATAACCTCTTTGGCGGAGTTAAGAATTATTATCATCATCATTATTATTATTATCATCAGTATTACCATTATCATGATCATCGTCATTATCATTACTTTCATCACTATCATGACAATTATTGTGATTATCATTTTCATGATCATTATTATTGTCGTTACTATCATCACAATTACTATCCCTGTAATTTAGCATCGTCATTATTATCATCTTCATTATCATTATCAATAACATTATTACTACCTTGTTTATTATTACCATTGTCATTGTTATCATTATTACTGTAATTATTATCATTATATAATATTAACATAAATACTAATAACAATATTATTCATATCATTATTATCATCATTATCACTGGGTTTATCAGTTGCATCTTTATTGTTACCATTACTATCGTCATTATTCTTCACACATAAAGAAAACAGAGATAGATAGGTAGATAGATAGATGGAGAGAGGGAGAGAGGGAGGAAGGGAGGGAGGGAGGGAGGGAAGGAGGGAGAGAGGAGGGAGGGAGGGAGGAGGAGGGAGAGGGAGAGGGAGAGAGGGAGAGAGGGAGGAGAGGGAGGAGGGAGGGAGGGAGGGAGGAGGGAGGGAGGGAGGAGGAGGGAGGGAGAGAGAGAGAGAGAGAGAGAGAGAGACAGAGAGAGAGAGAGAGAGAGAGAGAAACCGTTGCCTAAAAGGAACAGCCTACAAGCACGGATCCCGAACGAGCGAGAATAAGACAGAAAAAATAAATAATCATATTGTTATACCTCTCCCCCTCCCCCGCCACCTCTTTTCCTTTCCCCTGTTTCCTCTTTCCTGCTTCAATTTCCTTCTCCTCTACTCTGACTCCCCTTCCCCTTCACTCTTCCTCCCTTCCTCCTTCCCTTTCTTACTCTGCTCCTTTTCCTCCGCTTTCTTGCCCCCTATCCCATCTCCATTTTCTCCCCCTGAACCTCTTTCTTCTTTTTTCTCTTCCTCTATTTTTATCCCTACTTCCTTCCCAACCCCTTCCTCCTACTCCTCAATCACTACCTCCTAGATCCTTCCTCCTTCTACTTCCCTCCCCTCCCTCCCCTCCTCTTCCCCTTCACTTATTTCCTTTCCCTACGCTTCCTCTTCTCCTTCCCTTACTTCCCTCCCCTACCCTTCCTCCCTCCCCATTTTTTCTCTTTTTCCTCATTTCCCCTCCCCTTTCACCTACCCCCTCCCCCCCTTCCTCTTCCCCATCCTCTCCCCTTCCCCTACCCCCTCCCTTTTCTGCCCTTCCCCTATCCCCTTCTCCCTCTTTCATCCCCTCTTCCCCACCCCCTGCTTTTCTCCCCTTCTCCCTTCTCCCTCTTCCTTCCCCTCCCTCCCTTCCCCTTCCTCCTTCTCCCTCCTCGTTCCCTTCCCTCTTCTCCCTCTTCCTTCCCCTTCCCCCTTCCCTCCTTCCCCCTTCCCCCTCCTCCTCCCCTCCCCCTCCCCGGCCCCAACACAATGCCTGGGCGGCGCGGGCGGCCAGCGCCGGGTCAGCGGCCTAGACGCGATTGCTTCGCCCTTGAAGGCTGCAGAGGTCGCTGCCTCCCCTGGGCTCGAATTCGCTCCCTCGCAGGACAATACCCCCGCTCCGCTCGCTCGTTCGCTCTCCCTCGCTCGCTCTCTCGATCGCTATCTATCTCTCTATCTATCTTTGTCTGCCCCTCTCTGTCTCTGTGTGTGTGTGTGTGTGTGTGTGTGTGTCTCTCTCTCCTTCCCTTCCTAATTTCTCCCTCCCTCTTTCTATCTATTTATCTCTCTTTCTCGTTTTCTCCCTCCTTTCTTCCCTACCTAATCTCTCTCTCTCTCTCTCTCTCTCTCTCTCTCTCTCTCTCTCTCTCTCTCTCTCTCTCTCTCTCTCTCTCTCTCTCTCTCTCTCTCTCTCTCTACCTATCTTTCTATCTATCTATCTCTCTCTCTATCTTTCTATCTCTCTATCTATCTATCTCTATGTCTCTCTCCCTCCTTCCTTCCCTTCTCTATCTCTCTCTCTCTCCCTCCTTCCTTCCCTTCTCTATCTCTCTCTCTCCCTCCTTCCTTCCCTCCTTAATTTCTCCCTCTCTCCCTCCCTCTCCCCACAATCACCATAGTCGGAAACGAACCCACAAGAAAGGGAAGCGGAATTGGCACAAGGGTATTTGCGGATAATGGGAACTGCGGGTACAAATGGAAGCGGGTAGCGCGCTGGCAGGTATGGCTGGTGGGGGAGGGGGGGGGGAGGAGAGGTCAAGAGGGGGGATGAGTGAACGTGAGCGTGCATACGTGTATATGTTTATGAATATGTATATCTGTGTACATACGCGTA
>NC_091569.1:15269544-15272044 GCF_042767895.1 Penaeus vannamei | reverse complement strand
AAATATTATCACTATTATTATTGTTATTATCATTATCATTATCATCATCGTTATTACTACCACTATTACTATTACAAATATTATCAGCGCAAACAGCAAGAGCAATGACAATAATAATTATCATCATAGTGGTAATTATAATCACAATCATTATTCCCCCTCCATTTTCCATTATGTCTGATCGCCCCCCCCCCCCGGCCTCTCTCTCTCTCTCTTACTTTTGTCTCAATAAACGTGTCAAAGTAAAAAAAAAATGTCTCTCTCTCTCTCTCTCTCTCTGTCTCTCTCTCTCTTGCTTTCTCTCTCTCTCTTACTTTCTCTCTCTCTCTCTCTCTCTCTCTTACTTTTGTCTCAATAAACGTGTCAGTCAAAAAAGTCTCTCTCTCTCTCTATTCATCTCTATCTCTATCTCTGTCTCTCTCTCCCACACGCCCCGTCTATGCAATTTGTGCAAAAACGGTCGTGTACCCTATTGCAGCTGCCGATGCTCTTTGCATCATCGTGTAAGAAAAGTGGGGACGAAGAGAGGAAGGGAGAGAGCAAGGGAGGGAGGGAGGGAGGGAGGGAGAGAGAGAGAAGAAGAAGAGAAGAGAAGAGAAGAGAAGAGAGAGAGAGAGAGAAGAGAAGAGAAGAGAGAGAGAGAGAGAGAGAGAGAGAGAGAGAGAGAGAGAGAGAGAGAGAGACAAACAGACAGAGAATAGAGAATAGAGAAGAGAGAGACAGACTAACAAACTGACATGGAACCAGAAAAAACTGTCAAACGGGCAGACAAACAAAAACAATAAAGAAACTCCCCACTCAATTTCTTTCCCTTTCCCCCTTTTACCCCTTTCACCCTCTCCCTCTTTCCTCTTCCCCCTTTCCCCTTTAGGCCCTTCCCCTACCCCTCTCCCCATTTTCCCTCCCCCACTTCCCCCTACCCCTTCTCCTCTCTCTTTCCCCTCCTCTCCCTCCCCCTCCCCATTTTCACCCTCTCCCTCCCTAATTTTCCCCCTTTCCCCCTCCCCCATTTTCCCTCCTCCCCTTCCCCTATTTTCACCCTCCCCCTTTCTCTTCCCCTTCCCTTTCCCTTCCCTCATTCACCCTCCCCCCTTTCCCCTTCCCCATTTTCCCCCTCCCCCCCTCCCCCCCTTCCTCCCTTTTCCCCTCGGTGTCGAAATCAATTCCCAGACCCGCTAGGCTCAGCCCGAGAGAGCGAGACCCGTCGGCCGAGAGCGAGATCGCGAGGCCCCTGCAGCGAGACCGGGTCCTGGGGCGTCCTAACGAAGGAGGGAGGAAGGAGGGAAGGAGGGGTGAGGGGGAGGAGGAAGAGGAGGGGAGGGGTAAGGAGGAAGAGGAATAGGAGGAGCAGGTGCAGGAGGGGGGGAAGGGGGAGAGGTGAGGAGGAAGAGGAGGGGGAGAGAGGTAGAGGAGGAGAGGGGGAGAGGAGAGAGGTGAGGGGAAAGGGGGGAGGGAGGTGAGGGGAGGAGAAGGGAGGAGGGGGGGAACAGGGGGAGGTGCAGGGAGGGAAAAGGAGGAGGGGGGGAAGGGGAAGAGGTGACGAGGAGGAGGAATAGGCGGAAGAAGCAAAGGAAGAGAAAATAATGAAGGAGAAGCAGGAGACTAGAATAATAAAACAAACAAAGAGAACAACAACAATAAAACAAAAAACACACAAAAAAACAACACGGAGACGAAACCCAGACCCCCCTCCTCCCCCCCTACCCCCCGACCATCACCGACGAGGCCCTCCGACAACACGAACCGCGGGAGGAGCCAGCGGAGGAGGACAGCGGAACCGAGATCGTCGCGCGGGCGGCTGCAGGAAACACATCCGGTCCTTCTGTCTGGTTCCTCAAGGATGTCCGCGTTTGTGTATTAGCAACAGAGGACAAGAGGAGCGACCGGAAGAACGAGGACATCCCCTCCCTATCCCCTCCCCTTCCCTCCCTCCTCCTCCTCTTCTTCCTCCTCCTTCCGCCCTCCCTCCCTTTCTCCTCCTACTCCTCCTCTTCTTCCTCCTTCCCTCTCTCCTCCTCCTCCTCCTCTTCTTCCTGGCTCCCTCCCTTCCGCCCTCCCTCCCTCTCTCTCCTCCTCCTCTTCTTCTTCCTCTCCTTCCGCCGCCCTCCCTCCCCTTCCCTCTCTCCTCCTCCTCTTCTTCCTCCTCCCGTTCTGTGACGTTCGCTTCTGTTCCCATTTTTTTCTTCCTTTTCCTTCCCTTTCTATTTCCCATTCTTCGTCCTTGCCTTTTCTCTTTCCCTTTCCCTTTCCCTTCGTCATCCCTATCTCCCATCCCCATTCAGCTTCTCTTTACCCATCCCCCTTTCTCTTCCTCCCCTCTTCTCTTCTCTCCCCTTCTCATTCCCTTCTCCCCCCCCCCACTTTCCTCTTCCATTTTCTCCCTTCCTTCTCTCACTCCCCCTTCTCCCCACTCCCAATTCCACTAATTTCCCTCCACCCCCCCCTCTTCCAAATACCCCCACCCCTCTCCCCCCTCCTTCTTATCCGACGTGATTCCCGG
>NC_091569.1:15259544-15264544 GCF_042767895.1 Penaeus vannamei | reverse complement strand
GGTCGAAACAGGTCAAGTAGGGTTGCTTTTCTTTTTCTTTTATCATTTTCTGCACCTAGGTCAGACTTGGGTGAGGTCGAGTCGGTTGAAATAAGGTTTGGTTGAGATAAACTGGGGCGGTAGAGTCAGAACTTAGGTGAAATTAGGTTAGGTTGGTTCAGAACTTAGGTGAAATGAGGTAAGGTTGAGTCAAAAGGACTTTGGTGAAATGAGGTTAGGTAGAGTCAGAACTTAGGTCAAATCAGGTTAGGTTAGCATGAGTGACGTTGAGCTAGTTTGAAATTAGGTTGGGTTGACAATAAACTGACTCAGGTTGACTTAGATTATCAGGTGAAATTAGGTTACACTGGAACGAGTCAGGTCGATCCAGAAGAAAACTAGATGAAATTAGACTAACTTAGGTTCTCTCAGGTGAAATCAGGTTGGGTTAAGTTAGCCTGACTCCCGATAAAATGAGGTGAACGGCGAACGGAGGCGAGGTTAGCACATCCGGGCCTTATCTCAACGACACACATATCCACCCGGATCTCTTATCTCTTATCAGCTGTGGGCTCGATGGAGAAAGAGACCTGCACACCAAAACGGCCTGACCTGTGACCTGATATCGCGTTCAAACACAAATTCCCACAAGAAAGAGTAAATAAATGTAATAATAATTTAATAATAATTTCCCATTTTCACATTTTTTCGAAAAAGAGAAAACGATGTTGAAGATTAAGTATCTATTTAGTGGGATTCTTTTAAAAGGGGGATTAAGAGATAAAGATACATGAAGATACATATAATACTGTATGTGTATATATGAATAGCATCTAATTATATACACTCAGACATACTTAAGAACACGGACACAAAGCCGCATACGCAAACGCCCACGCCCAGAGAGAGGGGGGAGGGGGAGAGGGGGAGGGAGAGAGAGAGAGGGGAGGGAGAGAGGAGGAGGAAGGAGGAAGGAGGAGGAGGAAGGAGGAGAGGAGAGGGAGAGAGAGAGAGAGAGAGAGAGAGAGAGAGAGAGAGAGAGAGAGAGAGAGAGGAGAGAGAGAGGGAGGAGAGAGAGGAAGGAGGAGAGGAAGGGAGAGAGGAGGAGAGGAAGGGAGAGGGAGAGAGAGGAGAGGGAGAGAGGAGAGAGAGAGAGAGAGAGAGAGAGAGAGAGAGAGAGAGAGAGAGAGAGAGAGAGAGAGAGAGAGAAGAAGCGACCTAAAATAAGAACTGATCCTCTTCCCTCCCTATCTTCCTCTCCCTTTCCCTCCCCCTCCCTCCTCTCTCTTTCCCTCCCTCCTCTTCAGTCACCCTCCCCTCCCCTCCCTCTTCCCTTTCCCATTCTCTCCCCCTTCCCTTTCCAATTCCCTCCCCCTTCCCTTTCAATTCCCTCCCCTTCCCTTTTCCATTCCCTCCCCCTTCCCTTTCCAATTCCCTCCCCTCCTCTCCCCTCCTTTCCCATTCCCTCCCCCTCCTCTCCTTATCTCTTTCCCTCCCCTCCCCTCCCTTCTCTCCCTTTCCCTCCCTCCCCTCCCCTCCTCTCCCTTTCCCTCCCCTCCTCCTCTCCCTTTCCTCCCCTCCCCTCCTCTCCCTTTCCTCCCCCTCCCTCCTCTCCTTTCCCTTTCTCTTTCCCTCCACCCTTCCCTCCTCCTGCTCTGTCCTCCCGACCTCCACCGCTAGTCTGTCTTTGGTTTAATAATTTCATTAATTCAAATCACACTCGACTAACAAAGATGACGTGCCTTCTAGTTAGCTCACGTTAACGCCCGTGTTAGTTACAGATTCTAAACCTTTTATTTTATTTTATTTTTTTTTTATCAAAATTTTCTTACGTGTAATTAATGTTTTTTTTATGTTTGTCGTTTTTTTCTTTTTCTTTTTTTGTCTTTTCCTTTTTACTAATAGCTGGGATTATGGAGTCATAATAGGTATCATCTAATGAGACTGTGTTTGTCTGTATTTTTCTCCAAAGCGATGAGGATTTTCATAGGACATGTGTATAAGCTTCTGATACTGGTGACCCAAAGCGCGCGCGAGGTCAATTCTTTTTTAATCTTTTATAAACAAACAAACATAATGTCTTATCTTTTATATAATACAAACATAATGGTAAATGAATTCATAATTGGCGGGGGTATTTTCTGCTGTTGTGGTTGGCAACAACTATACTCATGCTGATGGTGATGATAACAATGTCAATGACAAAAAATAAGAATAACATCAATAATAATAATATTAAATTATAATAATGATGATAATAATAATAATAATAATAATAAATAATAATAATAATAATAATAATAATAATAATAATAATAATAATAATAATAATAATAATAATAATAATAATAACACCAATAATAATAATAATAATAATAATAATAATAATAATAATAATAATAATAATAAAAATAATAATAATAATAATACCAATAATAATAATAATAATAATACCAATAATAATAATACCAATAATATTAATAATACCAATAATAATAATACCAATAATAATAATAATGATAATAATAATGATAACAATAATGATAATGATGATGACAATAATAATAATACCAATAAAAATAACAATAATGATAATAACAATAACAATAATAATCATACCAACAACAACAAACCAACACCACCACCAACCTGCCCAAACCCCCCAAAACCAACGCCCCCACGAGACAAAGAGGCAACAACGACCGCCCACTTTCCCGCCAGCTGTAATCCAATCAACAGAAAAGCTGAATGCCTAATGAGGAAGCGTGACTCGGGACTTCTTTCATTGCCTTTCGGAATCGGATTGCAGTCCTTTCGGCGTGAAGAAATGGAGGCTGTGACTGCGGGCCGTTTCATAGGTCAGAGGTCGTTGCTGCTGCTGCTGCCTCGGTTTTGTTTTGTTGTGTGTGTGTGTGGTTTTGTTGTGCTGTGTGTGTGTGTGTGTGTGTGTGTGTGTCGTGTGTCGTGTGTCGTGTGTCGTGTGTGTGTGTGTGTGTGTGTGTGTGTGTGTGTGTGTGTGTGTCGTGTGTCGTGTGTGTGTGTGTGTGTGTGTGTGTGTGTGTGTCGTGTGTCGTGTGTCGTGTGTCGTGTGTGTGTGTGTGCGTGTGTGTGTGTGTGTGTAATTGCGTGTGTGTGTGTGTGTGTGTGTGTGTGTGTGTGTGTGTGTGTGTGTGTGTGTCGTGTGTGTGTGTGTGTGTGTGTGTGTGTGAGTGTGTGTGTGTGTGTGTGTGTGTGTGTGTGTGTGTGTGTGTGTGTGTGTGTGTGTGTGTGTGTGTGTGTGTGTGTGTCGTGTGTCGTGTGTTTCGTGTGTGTGTGTCGTGTGTGTGTGTGTGTCGTGTGTCGTGTGTGTCGTGTGTTTGGGGGTGCGTGTCCTCTCTTGTTGTTGTTGTTGTTTTTTGGGGGTGTCTGTGTTCGTCTGTCAGTTTCTCTCTCTCTCTCTCTCTCTCTCTCTCTCTCTCTCTCTCTCTCTCTCTCTCTCTCTCTCTCTCTCTCTCTCTCTCTCTCTCTCTCTCTCTCTCTCTTTCTCTTTCTCTCTCTCTCTCCCTCTCCCTCTCTCCCCCCCTCCATCCATATATATTTACTCTTCCGTGTCTTCCCTCTCAACATAATCTAACTCTAATTCCCCACTTGCTTTTGTTTGTATGTTCCTGTCTTTCCTCATTTTCGTTCTATATTTATCTGACTCTCAGCCGCTCTCTTTTTGCCTTTCTATTTCTGTCTGTGTTCGTGTCTTTGCGTGCTCGGACTATCCACGGGCGCATGCTTCCCCGTCCCCTCCCCTCTCCCCTTCCCGTCTCTACCCCGTCTCCTCTCCTCTCCCCTCCCCTTCTCCCGTCCGCACCCCGTCTCCTTTCCCCTCTACTCCCCTGCTCTCGTCCCTACCCCGTCCTCTATCTTCTTCCCCCTTTCTCCTCTCCCCTTCTCCATCCCCTCTCCTCTCCCATCCCCGCCTCGTCCCATACCTGTCACCTTCTCCCCTTCTCTCCTACCCCTCCCTCCTCCACTCCCCCTAACCCCTCTCCTCTCCACTCCCTGCCACTCTCTCCTACGCCCTCCCCTCCCCTGCCTCTCCCTCTCCCCTCACCTACCCTCTCTCCACTCCACTCCCCTTCCCCTCTCTCCCACGCCCTCCCCTGCCTCTCCCTCTCCGTCTCCCTTCCCCCTGCAAAGCTCACCACCTGGAAGGAGAGGCCGAGACAACCCGACAACAAAAGTGTCATTATGGCTCGATTTCCCTTATCATGCTTTTCATTCTCATCATTAGTACTCTTTATTAGGTTTAGCATTATTATTTTCTTTCCTTTTTATTCTTTTTCTGTATAATAATATAATCATCATCACATCATTTTTATTATCATTATCATTACCCTTATTATAGTTATTATCATTATTATTATTATTATTATTATTATTATTATTATTATTATTATTATTATTATTATTATTATTATTATTATTATTATTATTATTATTATTATTATTATTATTAGCATTGTTATTACCATTGTTATTATCATTGCTATGATTATCATTACCATTATTATTATTATTACTACTATTACTAATATTATTATCATCATCTTTATTATTATTATTATTATTATTATTATTATTATTATCATGATCATCATTATTATTATTGTTATCTACATTATCATCATCATTATTATTATTGTTATCTACATTATCAATATCATTACTATTATCCTTAATATCATCATCCTTATCATTGTTTTTTTTTATATTTCACCTTTGCCATTTCCTTTCTTCCTCCAATTCTAATTCTTCTTCGTCTTCTTACTCCTACTACTCCTACCCTCTTCCTTCCCTTTCTCCTCCCTCCTTCCCCTCCTCCTAACCCTCCTCCTCCTCCTCCTCCCCTCCTTCTTCCTTCTCCTCCTCCTCCCCTCCTTCCCTACTCCTCCTCTCTACTTCTCACCGCCTCCTCTCCCCACCACTCCACTCGTAGCCTCCTCCGCACTCCACCTCCACATTTCCACCTACTTTTCACTCCACATCTA
>NC_091569.1:15227044-15242044 GCF_042767895.1 Penaeus vannamei | reverse complement strand
GTAGAGTTTTATTGGCTGATTTTTTTGTGCTAGTATTATACATTTTTTATCATTATTCTTCTTATTTAAGCCTGATTTACCCCATAATTTCCCAGATATACTTCATGCCCTCCCCTACTAACGGGACTATTAAATCAAGATTGTCAATGGAGAAATGGTACTCAATCTCCTGAACGATTCATTCGCAGAAGAAACAATTGATGAAATCTTTGGATTCACAGTTTACGCACATTACATTCCACATTAGTATACCAATGGAAATAATGCTATAACCCACTTCTAAGTGCTAAATGATTCAAATCACACTCCAAGAGCTGTGTGTACTTGTTGCGAGTCCTTTCCATCACCCTGGCCTTCGCTCATTACGGCAAGTTTGCATCATCCGGCCCTCGACTCAGATTTTTGCATTACGGGACTAACGTCATCCAGATTGTAGGGGTTAATGGGTAGGGGTTGGAGGGCAGCAGCCCCCCATGGTGAGGTCACACTGAGTCTGTGTATATTATACTTTGCCCTGCAATTTCTCTGGTACCCTTCATGCCCTTCCCTGCTATAGAGGCCAAGAATGTTGGGGTTTAGGGGGTTTCCATGTGATAATTTCTATATATTTAGATAGAAGAGAGTGAGAGAAATCGAGAGGAATCCATCAATACCAAAGTTGTCCCAACCTGTTAGATGGAAGTATTCAATAAAATTTCAATAAGTTATCCATCACATCCATTTTGCCCTCTTTTGCAGCTGGGTGAGCAGGATGAGATAAAATCACAGCAGCATTTTTATGTAGACAGTGGCAATTGCAGGTAACCATATGAAATTGATAGGTAACTTTATGGCCCTTTATTGTAGTTATCAAAGGGTATTTTTGTTTTTGTCAGTTGCAGGTAAGTTATCTATGCATTAGAAGAGTTACAGAATCTATTCATCATGTAAAAAAGACAACAGTATGATAAGATAGTGCATATTTATTTTTGCTCTGGTTGCATTATGGGCAGTGAAGGCTTTGGAGGTTCCAAACACAGCCTTGTTGTCCTGCTGGTTCTGACAGGTTGCCAAGAGGAGCAAGATAAGGAGTTCCAAATGCAGCATGAGACCTCCACACTTCATGCTTAGGCAAAGGCTAACAAATCTTCTCAGTGTCAAGGATTCCTCAGTATACTTGAAGTATCATGCAGTTGTTACACGCACACATACACATGATAAATTAATGAAATAACATCTGCAGCACCTCATAAATGGTGGAAAGCTGTCGATCATTGCCGGAGTGTGAAGTATTGAGACTTGTTATTGTTATAGCATTGTGATGACAATCAGGTATTTACATTAAACAGTGCATGGGATGGTTACCTAAATGAAAAGCAAGACACTTTTCATCCATGGCATTTCCAGGGCAAATCAAAAGTAAAAAAGATATATAGATACATAACAGAGGTCAGACATTATCAGCCAATCTAAATTAAAGTTGCTTATCCGCATAACTCATTACTGCTCTTGTGAAAATAATTATTTTTTAATGACCAGGACCTGCATTTACATATAGATGTATTTAATGTATTCTCTTAACCCCTTACTAATGGGAACGGCTATTGCCATCATGATGTAATGATGTATGGCGTGTATATACATCATGACTCACTCTAGCGAGTGAGCTGATGGGCTGGCTGTACATAGCACACACCCATTCAGAAAGGATAGACTGTTGCATGATAATTATGTCACAGAAAATTAAGAGTTAATAATGTTATATTTCTTTAATGTGTTTTGACATTTATTTGTATAATTCTTTGCACTAGCCTTATGTGCATGTGCTTACAAGACTTTGACTTTTGATAGTGTCAGGAAAATCCATTCCTTGACAATTGCTGACTAGAAATGTTTCAGTTTCAGTGTTGTCTATAGATTTTGCAGAAAGAGTGGTTAGATGCCCATAGAATTTTCCAAAGTTGGCCTTCAGTGAACACATCTGTATACCATCATTTTATGCTTAGATCTTCGAAGTTCTATCAGCGATATGGTGCTTATGATTTCTTTGAGGAGGCTTTTGATTATATCAAATAGTGTTGCAAGTGTTTATTGTAACTATTGTTTTTTTTTTTTTGTCTATCCTAAGATGTATGGTTATCTGTAATTAACAATGTTAGCTTTACCTTTTACATTAAAGATTACTTCAATATCTGAGACCTGATATTGGAGGGTATTGTATGGGATGTGTACATTTAAGGTATTTTTAATAAATTTTAATTAGCCTTTTGTTCTTACAATTGCCATTATGCGTGGCTTAGATGTGGCAGTCGTGTTATCTTTCAAACCGAATATATTTTTCCAATAATTGCTCAGAAGTGGTGATAAAACTATTAAAACCAATGGATTGCATGTAATGTATACAATGCCTCTATAGTGCTTTTAGTGCATGGAAATAGGCAGTTGACAATAGCTAAGCAAGGCATGAAATGTGATAGGGTAAATAATGAAAAAAAATTATGACAAGGGTTAAGTGGATTATGCTGCATTCAGAACTCCTTGTCTTTCTCATCCAGCGACTTGTCAGAACCAGCAGGACAACAAGGCTGCATTTGGAACCTCAGGGCCTTTATTGCCTATAAGGCAACCAGCTCGAAAGTGAGCATTATTATTATTTTTTTTTTTTTTTTTTTTTTTATCATACCGGTGTCTATTTTAAACGCTGCATAGGTTTAGTAACTCCTTTGATGCATAGTTATCTTACATGCAACTGTTCAACACAAAAATACCTAGTGAAAACATTAATAGAGGACCATGGTTACCTATCAGGATCTTATAGTTGCCTGCAACTGTCATTGTTTACATATAAATGCTATTGTGACGTCATCTTGTCATGCTTCCCCAGCTGCGAAGGAGGGCAAGATGGATGAGATGGACAACTTGTCCAGGACGCCAAAATAGAGCTAGTTGGACAAGGAGTCTGAACACAGCATTAGTATCGTAGAGTTGAAGTTTATGTAGGATCAGTGAAAAAATAATGAATGGAAATTCTGTTATTATCACACAAATAAAGACAAATTATGATATATAGGTGGCTCTTTTCCCTGGAATTATCCATATAAGCAAATTTTACTGAGGTTTCCCCAGAGACATGGCAGCAACCTATGCACATATTGACACTCCAGCAAAGGCTAGCAAGCTTTTGCCATGTTCATTCTGTGAATATAGAGCTGGACCGATTTTTTTTTTTTAAATGATAAATTACCATTGAGGTCTACAGTATCTGTCTCAAGAATATTCATGTCACTCTTATATAACCATTTTATTAGTGTTTCTCTCCGTCAGATCCTCATTTATGTTTCCAGGCGACTTAGAAACTGTGTTGGGTATGCATCTCCATGTCCTAATCTTAGGGATCAAGTTATATTTCACTTTGAAATAGATTATGAAAGGGAGTGTATGGAGGTGGTGCTGAAATTGGTGATTGGATCTAACTACTGCCAACCATAGTGGCGTAAAGAATTAGGGCTCACCCCCAAAGAAAATTGAAATTAATTCTTGTTCATGCATAAAATAGGGGGAAATGGGAGACCAAAAAAGGTCAGTATTTAAGAAAAAGAAGTCAAAAAAAAAAAAAAAAGACAGTTATGCCATGTAATGTATACCTGCAGGAGGGAAAGATAAAGGAGACTTTAAAAAATGAATAAACATAAAAAAGGCAACATGGGTAACAGCCATACTTAATTACACCTATTGTTATATAGCATTCTGTAAAGGTAAATACATTTACCAACTTTTAGCATGTGGATATTATTCTGCCAGAATGTCAGTTCTCCTCCAGGTGTCATGGAAGCTAGTGTAGCCTACCCCTGCAACCTGCAGTATGGCATACTCCCCCCAGGTTGGGTCCAGGTCCACAGCCTGTCCTCTCGCCCTCACCATCAGCAGCTTCTCGAAGACGCATACCGAGACCTGATTGGTTGACACCGGACACCGCGGCTCACCTATTGGACCGCAGGCTCCCCTCATTCCTGGGTAGCTGGCACAGCTCAGCCCCACTTAAACTCCGGCACCCGGGCCAAGTTCAACACTCACAATCCTCCAGCAGAGCAAGACACAGCCAGCAAGCAGCAACAAGGCCTACCCAGGCCTTAGCCGTTGGGGGAGCCGCCCCGGCTCTGCCTGTCGATCTCCAGCACCCAGCCATACCTGTGGGCACTCTCACCCACCCACAAAAGCTCCTTAAAGAGATGATTGACACCAGTTTATGACGGATGCAAATCCATTGCCATACTGGTGACTTTCCGGAGTGACACAAATATCCAGCCTTCTGGAGTAACATGGCTATCGCTCACTCGTATAGCTCCCTCACTGAAGGGGGAGTACCTGTAGCCGACCTCCACAACCTGTAGCGCTGGTTGGGTCCAGGTCCACAGGTTGGGTCCAGATCCACAGTCTGTCCTCTCGCCCTCACCATCAGCAGCTTCTCGAAGACACATACCGAGACCTGATTGGTTGACACCGGACACCTCATGGCTCGCCTATTGGACCGCAGGCTCCCCTCGTTCCCAGGTAGCTGGCACAGCTCAGCCCCACTTAAGGGGGCCGTCGCGCTCAAGAACAAAGTTCGTCAGTTATGATCGGATATTCATGATTTTTAAATATGTTATACATAAGTATAAAGTGATAAACACCACCAAGTTTCATATAATTTGGCTTATAAATAAGAAAGTTATTAATGAAAAACAAGTTTTTGAACAATCACAACCTCTTTATAAACGCACTTATCCATTGAACAAACTTATTGAAAAAATTACCACCTATAGTCTATAGCAATACCTATAATTTGCAAAGACCGGAGTTTTAAATTTCGTTTTAGTTTAGTGGGAATTTATTTTTTTTTCTAAATGTCTAGTCTTATGAACATCATGATATGATATATGGACTACTATTACCTAAAAAGAAAATTTTCTCTAAGAAAATCATCGCAAATATATTCAGCTTTTAAATTATCTAAACCCCATTAAAATCGCCCAATTATTTATGGATGAATTTTAAAAATGCTGACAAATGTTGACAAAAGTGTAGTTTTGAGATAACGGGCTCCAAAATTTTGGATTTCCCTCATTATTTTTTTTTCTTCTTTTCTTTTTTTTATTTTTTAGAGATGTAGTCATAACTCCTTTAATTTTACATATTTAGCAAAAATATTACGTCACGAGATTGCCAAAGCCCACTAGATTACAGGAGATAAAAAAAAAAAAAAAAATTGAGTATATTTTAAAAATTTCATTGTGACGGCCCTCATAAGCTCCGGCACCTGGGCTGAGTTCAACACTCACGATCCTCCAGCAAAGCAAGACACAGCCAGCAAGCAGCAACAAGGCCTACCCAGGCCTTAGCCATCGGGGGAGCTGCCCCGGCTCTCCCCATCAATCTCTAGCACCCAGCCATACCTGTGGGCACTCACACCCACCCACAAAAGCTCCTTAAAGAGATGATTGACACCAGTTTATGGCAGATGCAAATCCATGGCCATACTAGGGTTAAAGTGGACCCTAGCTGTGTCTTCAGACTGCTAAGTCCTTCATATGCTCATTTTGTGCCACTGGTATGCCTTACATGATTATGCCTCTGGCACTAATAACACCATGCATAGTACTTCACATTTGAGCAGCACTTATTCCATTTTACTGTAGTTTCGCATGGCATATATTTTTTTAAAGAAAGAAGCATGGAAACTGATTTACCAATTCAAAATTATTAACGCTAGTCTGATGAGGCATTGATATGAGTGCAGATCATCAAATTCAAATTAGTCATTTCTTGTTGATTTGTTTTTGGCAATAGAAAATGAATTATGTGATAATTAACTCTGAATATTTTATATGAAATCTCTAATATGACTTTTGATGACTATAGATATTGATGCAGACAATATTTTTGATTGCACCCTAGAAAGCCTGGAGATACTCGAAGAGAAACATGCTCTATGTTGTATTATTGCTGGCTCCCCTCAGCCCCACAGATTTTGCACCAAAGTGACTGATTCTGCCCAGATAGCCACGCTTACAGCCAGACCTGTGTGTACACAAGACCAGTTGAACTGTACCTTAAACAAAGGGAAGGGAGGCTGAAGGGAGACAAAATTATTGCAAATGGTACTAGCATAATGTATTATTGTATTTTGCTTCTACCCACTCTAGTTATATAGGGGTAATATCTTATTATCCAGGAGTGCTCTATGACTGTTGCCATGAGTAATAGATATTTAGGCCAAGTCTCAAAAGGATGGTATATTGTTGATAAAGACTATCCTTTCATCATTAGATATTAGTATCATCATTACATTCAAATACTTTTTTATTCAATAGTACTGTTCCAGTGTTCTATATTAGTTTCAGTATTGCTTGTCAAGATAAAGATTGCTGAAAGTATCCTGAAATGTTTATGAAATGCTACCAGTGCTTTTTTAATTTTGTTATTATTAAGCTGTTATGGTCAGTACTACTACTATTATGCCTCGTCTTATTTTCAAATCATGTAATTGGAAAGAGGCTTCCTGTTTTGACTCGCTTTCAAAGGCTAGTAATATCTAGATGAGGATTTGATGGATAATATAGGCAATATAGGGATGTAGTGGAACATAGAGGTTGATCTCAAAATGAGTAGGAAAATATCATCCAAAAATTATGGAATTGAAAGTAAATACAAAGATGCATTTGAATATGGGTGTTTCATTTCATACTACCAACTGTATTGATATTTTAAAAATTTATTTGTATTGTTACTATTCACCCTATTAACTCTTTATATAATCCATCCATCACTGGCATTCATTGCCACCCTTTTGCCAAGCCAGGCTCTGAAACAATATGTTTGTAGTACGCTTAATGTGCAAGTTTGGTAAACCTTTGTGTGAGTTTTTCTCTTGATATGATTTTGGTCTTGGATTTGTGGTTGGCAGTATAGAAAAGTTTTACAGGTATGAATAATGAATGGTTTTGGAAAATAAACTTATGAATGATGTTTTGCCAATAATAAAGTTGGACTTGATAAAAAGTTTTGCAAATTGCATATGTGGATAATGCCCTACATCACTATTTATAATTATAAGATATTTTTCAGGTAGCATTTGTATCTTGGCTTACAGCATAACTGATCTAAGCTTTATAAAAAGATTATGATAAATAAATGAGACTTGGAAATTATTACATGGATGAATTATTTGGTTGGTTAGTCTGTTGAAAGAGAGAACCACAAAAATGAGTGAGTCAGCAGGCCATAGCTCCAATTAAACAATGTTCCCTTGGCCTTAAAAAAGTCTCACTCATTGAATCTGTTCTCTGGTTTTTACCACAAAGTAATTCAAGTTATGAGACATTCTCTAGTGTGAATTGATTAAAAGGTGTGATATAACTTGTGTAACTATTTGTACATTTAACATTGCTTGAAGTGACAGTAGTAATGTGTTCCCTGGTTTCTGTGGGCAGTTTCTGATTTCACTCTTGTCTTTCAGAAGAAGGTGTGCAACCATTCAGTCCCGTGTTGGTGCTCACCCAGATTTCCCAGAATGAGTGCAGACGAAGTTATGAAGGATATGAAGGAACGGGCCAAGCTTCGCCGACAGCTCCTTGCTAAACAGGTAATTTAATGTAATTTTGTTGCTTATTAAGTTATTGTATGGGCTTTCATTTTAATTTATTATAATGAGGATGGCTTGTTTATCTTGGGGGAGTGATTGTTAAGGGTGTGAATGCCCACTGGTATAGGTGCCCAATGCTGTAGGTCAAGTGGAGTTTTACTGGGGAGCCTCTTTAGCACCCCTGGAGGTGCAGGAATGGGCAGTCCTTATGTCGATGCTGCTTGGTTGAGGAACTTCTCTAGTTGATGTGTTGATGATGCAAAATTGCTGGATCACGTGCCTTAAGTAGGCTGCAAATGTGCCAGAAAATTGAGAATGAGGGAAGCCTGCTTGAGCGGTCCAGTCAGAGAGCTGCAAGATTTCTGATATCAACCAGTCAGGTCTCAATAATGAATTGTGAGAAGTGCCTGCTGGTCATATATATATATATATATATATATATATATATATATATATATATATATATATATATATATATATATATATATATATATATATATATATATATATATATATCATCACATATATACAGCATTTCCACTTTCTCTGCAGTTGACAATACACAATGATTACATTTTACACCACTTCTTTATTAGCTGAATCCAGCATGAGGGTATACAGTTACAAAGACATGATAAAATAAGAAGGAATGAGTATGATTGCCTGTTAAAACTTGCAAGCAAGACCCAGCAGCTGATTCTGATGTACAGTGCCATCAAAACATGAATGGCTACTCCAGAAAACAGTTGGGAGCCAATGTGGTAAATTTGGAAATGCGCTTCAAAATCAAAGCTGGAAATCTGAAGGAACCGGATTATTGATGGCCGGATTTTTTAATGTCAACCTGTACCATTTCATTGTTTCTTTTCATTATTTGCTTTCCAGCTTGGGGTTGCCAGTGCAGATAAGCTTGGCCAGGCTCTTGGCAATATAGACAAGCAGCAAGAAGACCAGGACCGCATCAAACGTATGAAAAGGTCTCGGCAGCAGGAAGAGTTAGAGGGAGAGGAGGCGGCCAACATGGTGTACACAGACTCTTCTACATTCCTCAAGGTCCGTCTCATTTGAATGGATTATTGTTTGGTAAAACTTTCTCCCCCCCCCTTGCAGCAATACATTTGTTTGTATTTATGATATAGGTATACTCTATATATTCTATATATTTGGGATAAATAAAAAATAGTATATTATTGGATGTACCATAAAGTGCATTCATTCTTTCTCTATCACAAGGTAAGGCTTATGGTTTATAGTGTGATCATTTTTGTTTAAGTGTAGTTAATAACTTGGAACTCATTGGTCATGGATGAAAATTATTGCTTTGACAGGGATGAGAAGTCAGTTTCAATGGTAAAAGCAATCAAAGTATTATAAAAAGTAAATAGAGAAATAAGATAATCATTTGCTGTAGTTTTGCTTGAGCATCAACAGGAAGTGTATTTTGCAGAACTAGTCAACAAGCTAAAAAAGGAAAATAAATAAAGAAAATTAGCCAGAACAGTAAAGTAAAAATATTAATTATACTCTTATAATTGTATGATAAAACTTGGGCATTTTTGTAAAGAAAATACTTATTATCTGATAAGGAGATACTGATGGACAAACTTAATCATCAGTGAAGGAAGGGACCTTTTAATAGGGGAAGTAAATAGCAATAAAACAAAATATTTTTTATTCATTCTTTGTACTCACAAAAAAAGTATCTTTACTCTTTCTGACTTAAAAAATATGATACAACTAAAATGGTGGGAAAAGGTGCTGTGAGATTGACCTGATATTTTTATCCCTGCTAACATGATATGTATGATCCAAGTAACTTTAGTCCTAAATAAATTCCGTGGTACTTTTGATATTTCCTGTTACTGCCACCAGCTTGGCGAAGGCTGGCAAGTCTATATGGTATGGATGCCACTAATGCCCTGTTAGCTGGCATCCATCTGCAAAGTGCAATCACTCCCATGCTATAATTGCTTGGCCAGTGATGATATGATGATAGCAAATATGAATTTAGGGGAAGTATCTTTTCATGGTTGCCCAGACATCCTCAATGGGATTGGGATGTGTCAGTTTGGGTGGTTATAGCACAGTGTAAACTTGTAGTGTTGCCAAAACCTTGTCTTCATGACACTGCTTGTATGGATGGGGCTGTTATCCAGGTTGTGGAAAAATGACTTTGGCTTGGGGAACACCATGGCCCTTACAGATGGTAGAGACATCTCTTCCAGGATTTTCTCATAGGCAGACCCCTTAAAGCTTCCTAACCCTACTGCTGCGCATTCACCCAAACAGCCCGGTGGTGTTTGACAGTCTGTGTTTTTGCATAATGCCAAGTCCTGCCAGATATTGCCAACAGAATAAAAAGGGTCCATGTCCCTTGCAGTAGTTATGGCCTGTTTCATAAAATAATAAAAATAGATAACTAAGAAGAAAGTGACTCACGGTAAGGGAATATGGCAACTAACTATTGGCCACGCCCCTTTTCAAACCCAGTCAGCTGTGAGCGGTATTGCCACTGAGTATCAAATGGTTGTCATTAGGTCATGGTACTCATGAACTTCAGTGCATTTCCTATTTGTCTTTCATATGGCACTTTGATATATGGTTATGAAGAACATTTACATGATTTTCTCCATTGTACATTTAGAGTGTCCACTTCTGGCCTCGTCTCCGGTGGACCCAGTTTATTGGTGTTGCTGGAATCCAAAGGGACATGGTTGGCTTCAAAATAATAAACGATCTTGATATTTCTCTCAGAGTAGAATGCAGTTATAGAACTACAATTTGTCTGTGAGGTCTGCATTACTAATATTGCCATGATACGAGGCCCTAGCCATATCATCTCCAAAACATTATTCAAACACATTATGAAGCTCCATCTGTTCAAGTTTTGAAAATAACATTTAACAACATTTCTGGATCAACTAGCTATTCTTTCTGTTTCATCTACTTCTGAGTAAAGATATTCCTTTTAGCAGCTCTATATAGAACATCAGTTTGACAAGAGTGAATGCAGGAAATGAATAAAGAAATGATTAAAGTAATAATCTCTCATTGGCACTTATAAAGCAGTTCTTGGTGTGTAAGACTGACACTGGTATGAATTAATTGTAATGGTATAAGTTGATTTTTCAAGATGTATAAAGTTTACTGGGTTAGTTAAGGTTTTTAGTTTTTAGGTTTTAGTTATAATGTTTGTATTATTAGTTAACACAAAGAATATTCCTTTAGGGGGCATACTGTTTGAGTTTACAGTTTTTATGTTTATTTCTCTTACAGGGCACTCAGTCAGCAAACCCACACAATGATTACTGTCAGCACTTTGTTGACACTGGTCAGCGTCCTCAGAATTTCATTAGGGATGTGGGTCTCGCTGATAGGTTTGAGGAGTATCCAAAGTTACGGGAGCTTATTCGCCTCAAGGTAAGTAGTCATGTTGTTGAATGTGTTAATGCCAATAAGCTAGGATAGAATCATTTTTTTTATTCTCATTGAAATCTGTATTTTTGCTGTTTTCATTGTATTTGGAAATTGCTTAGGCAAGGTCATTCTTGCAGTACTCAGTATTTGTGAATAACTGTGGTGTGAAATCATATGATCATTCAGTCTGCAGTTAATCATGGGGCCCTGTGTAGTGTGCCACAACAACTAAATTATTCTCTAGTCTGCTTTGTTTGTTCTACTTTTCTCACATGTATTTTAGGGATAGATTACCATATATATGTTCATTACTGGATTTTCTTCTTGGGATTTTGTATGAAGTTTTTTCTATGGTTGATACCAAATGGCATACTATTTCAGCTGTTTTTTGTAGATGACAGTTTGTTTCCTCCTTCAGACACAAAATAAAGGGAACTAATATGTGTGACCAGATGGCAGATGATGCTACATGACAGTTTTTCTGTATTCTGCCTTATGATTTGTTTCCATGAATCTTTATATCAGTTTCAGTGTCAATCCTTTTCTCTGTTGGTTTGTCTTCACCGATTATTATATCTATTTCTGTGATTGCAAAAATGATCTGACTCAGGAATAGAATTAGAATATATGTAGGGTCTATATAAATACAGTAATTCTATAAAGATCTCAAGGCCAAAACTCAAAGAACAGAAAAAAAAGTTAAGGAAAATGATTAGTCTGCCATAAGTGTGTCATGGTTTAGCTGGCTTTCAAGGATTTCAGTGTAATGTCCTCTACTATCACCTGCCATTCTTCATAATAAAATTAAAGTTATGTCCAAACACCACATCAGGTTAGGGTAACAGGTGTTTGAATCTTTGCTGTCAGTAGTATGATGATACTAGCTAGTTTAAATAAGTACTAGCTTGTTTAATAAAAATTCACCTCTTCTACCAAGAAATGAGGTGTATTGGGAGTAGATCCTTGGGGAGGCTCCCAAAAATGGTCCTTTTTTGGGAATCACTGAATGATTCCATAAAGATGATGCATTGGTGATACTAGTGCTATCATTAAATACTGGCTGACAGTGCTTTGTGGCTTGTGCCAGCTATCTTCTTGATGGTTTGGCTGTTGATACTGAGTTATTATTACTATTAGTGCTTTTTATCTTTTCTCGATCTGCTTCTAGTACCTAAGCAGTTTATAAAAAATGATTAGCTGTAGTCAGGAATTTTATTTTTGTTGTGTATGGATATTGTTTGATAAGAAGAGATACACCTTGCAGACAAGATTGTAAAAGATGTGCACATTAGTTTTTATATAGTCAAAAGTCACCAATAATTAGTGTTATGTGGCAGTGATACAAATAACCAAAACTTTTTTTTAACAGGATGAGCTGATAGCTGCAACAGCAACACCACCAATGTACCTGCAGTCAGACCTACACACCTTTGACTGGCGTGACCTACCTGTCAAGTTTGATGTGATTCTTGTTGAGCCTCCACTGGAAGAGTACCAGCACACGGGAGTCAACAATGTGGAGTTCTGGGACTGGCAGAAGATCATGGACCTAGACATTGCACAGGTAATTCATGTGGCATTTGTTATCCTTAACCCATCAGCGACAGGTAAAAATTTTGTCAAGTTTACGTATGCGCCGGCTTGTTGGCGCGCACTGGCAGTTTCCCCTGTTTGCGCCCCGCTCGATCGGTAGTTTGCGAGTGACATAGAGCACCTAAAAGCTTTTATTTTGTGAAAATTTATAAAAATATTAAAATTTTGAATGTTTACCTTTACTTTAGGTGCCATTGCCTAAAATCTTTACCATATAAATGAAGCCACTACTAGTGGAGAAAAACAACCTCCGTCCGACGAGCCAGTAGCGCGGGAATGGGCATAGCATGATGCCCCCGGCGTTTGGTCCACAACAGCCATGGCATGTACGTACGTGACACCTGGCGCCAATGGGTTAATGAACGAATGACTAAATGACTTTTTTTTTTGCCAAGGAAGGAGTTAGGGGGTCTTGAATCTGTAGATTGTTCTAACTGTAGTACTTGGTTATTTCTTTTAGAAGCCATTGCTTCCTGTTAGAATGTTTTGGCTTGTATGATTTATGTGTTATTACTTTATGATTTTTATATTATTCTTATTATTGTTGATATTCTTATTACTATTAACATTATTATTGTTGTTATTATTATTACTATTACTATTATTATTATTATACTATTACTATTACTAGTATTATTGTTGTTATTATTAGTACGATTACTATTATTATTGTTATTATTTTTTGGGGTACTTTTGTTATTACCATTTTAAAAGTTATTACTGTTATTAGTATTACCAAGTTTTCCTTTCAATATAACAGGTAGCAGCGCCTCGCAGTTTTATTTTTCTTTGGTGCGGCTCCTCTGAAGGCCTAGACCTTGGACGGCAATGTTTGCGAAAGTGGGGCTTCCGACGCTGTGAGGACATTTGTTGGATACGAACAAATATAAACAACCCGGGACACTTGAAGAATCTCGAGCCAAAGGCAGTATTCCAGCGAACAAAAGTAAGACCATCTTTTAACACTAGTGATTTGAGTGTTTTTTTTTGTTTTTTTTTTCTACGTTTATTACAATGAAAGTAGTTATCATTTTTGTAATAGGAATTTGCTCAAATATTTATTATTTGATTATTGATGGATCCTGGTACTTATAATGAATATTTAGTGTAGTTTGTAGGCACTTTTTCCTTTTGAAAAACAGTGCCTGTCAGCTGTTGGTAATAACAGTAAGTTGTAATTATAAGTAATAATTTTTGTGAATGATTGGTGTGTGTTTTTGTGTGTATGTTTATGAGGTTCTTGCCATCTACTGGCTATGTAACTTTAGTTTGTGAGATGGACAATGTTAAAGATAGGCTTACAGTTTTGTGCATTTTATTATGATGGTTTTTTAATGATAAGGAAAAAATATCTTGCATCTGTCAGTTTATTAATCTCGCATTCAGAAAGAAATAGAAACATTGCCAAATTTCAGGTTTCATATATTTTTACATACAAAGGTTTTTATAAGTACTGCTGGAGTATCATATTAATATATCAGTCAAGAAGAGCAGTCTCTCATGATTCCAGACATATATGACATTCCATACTTGGGAGTGTGTAGTTAACCCAGTGCCAACGGGAAAATGGTGCGTACCCTTTGGCAATGCTTAGTTAAATGTTTCTGCACATAGATGCCAGTGCTTATCCACAAAGGAGGCAATCAGTAGATCTTGTGACCTCACTTTTCCTTGAAAAAATGGGAAAATGCTATCAATATTGACACTTATTTTTCTTATAAACATTATAATGACTATATTGTTACTGACATTACTAACAGCAGTATTAGATACTAATATTATAAATATTATAAAAAATCAAGGAAAAGGGTAAACAGGTAAGACAGGTAGTTTGAATAATTGTCTCACTGGTGACTTGGTACTGGTAAAAATGATTACTAAACTAACCAACACACAGTGGGCATGGCATGTACGCACATGCCATCCCCAGCAGTAAATGGTTAATATGTCCTCTGCTGTTGTTGATTGATACAGTTTTGTAGATGTAATTGTGATATTTTATATCAGTTCTAATAATGAAGAATTTCCCTTTGTATAGCTGGCAATACATGATTTTTGTATACTGCGTCATTACTGTGGCTGAATTTTGTGTTGGAGTTAGTTTGGTTAGCTACCACCAACCTGTCTGTCTTGAATTGTTTTAAAAATTTTGGCTTCCCTTAGAGAAATTGGAATAAAGTGACAGATGTTTATATTCATATCTTTTTCATTGACTGTAACTGTTTTATTCTTTATGTTTTCTTAGAGAGGAGTTTGTTATGCTCTTTTACCTATTGTGTTTAATGTGAGGCAGGGTGGTAAAGGAATCAGAGAAATAGATAACAGGAAGAGGATAGATGGAGAGGAAGAGGGAGAATAAGAAGGAAAGGGAGGAAAGAGGTAAGAGA
>NC_091569.1:15207044-15212044 GCF_042767895.1 Penaeus vannamei | reverse complement strand
TTTAGCAAAGTATCACAAATTGCTTTACTAAAATGACAGCCTAGGTATATGCTTTTGAAATGCAATGTTATTTATCATTTTTATTGATATCTCATTTCCATTGTGTCAGATCTTGTTCAACATGTTCACTTTCACAGACATAAAAAGGTTTATCCAAATTGAACAAGAACTCCGTCTAAAATATTTAATGAAGTAATCAGCTTTGTCACAAGTTCAACAGCATCTTATAATAGAAACCACTTTCTATGATTTAATCACAAACTGGTAACAATCTGATAAGACTCCAAAGAAAGAAAAAAAAACAGTTGGAACAAATAAGTAACAATTCCTAAAAGGATACATTTATTGAGGAACATAAATACGTCTGTGTATACATGATAACTGTGGTGTTATGTGCCTATAATAGAAATGCCAGATACATCTACTACAAGAATGCTGAAGCCTCAAGTTACCAAGTGTACAAAAGCTAGGGTACAAACATGGTATACACTCTCAAGGGTCTACCAAGACTTCAAGGGTGGGGGCAAAAATCTAGCCAAAATGTCAGCAACATGAGCGAATGTCTGGTTTCTCTCTTTTGCAAATTTTGGACAAAGCGCAAGGCTACAAAGTTCATTGTATGAATGGCTTAACTTCTATTTAGCACTTTTCATCTTACAAAACTGGTGTTTTGGTTATCACAGCACAATTATCGACCGAAAATACTGTGCAAGTTCCTTTAGTATAGTATAAAATTCTTAATACCTTACAAAGACCAAGTGATTTTTTCCACTCTCTCTCAGCACGCTTAAGCTTCTCCTGCTATATACTCCTTGTGCCTTACTATAATTTTGATTGTGCGGCACTCTTTGTTCCCTATTGACTACTTTGGTGCCGTGAAGCTGTCTTTGGGTCGTACCGAATTCGAGGGGTTTTAGCAAGCGAGGGTTTATCTCGGGTTCTTGGGATACCTCATTTGACGACGGCAGGCAGAGGGGGCTTCAAATAAACCCTCCCTGCTCAGCCCATCGCAATATGTTGCTCGCTTTCTTCATCCTGGCTTTCAGCATCTTTAAAAAAATCTCGACTCCATTTAGAGAAGGTTTGAGAGAAAGGGAACTGGGATCATACTTTTTTGCATATATTACATACTGGAATG
The DNA here is from genome assembly GCF_042767895.1 of Penaeus vannamei. Classification (NCBI taxonomy): domain Eukaryota; kingdom Metazoa; phylum Arthropoda; class Malacostraca; order Decapoda; family Penaeidae; genus Penaeus; species Penaeus vannamei. Next base: position 15,210,906 of record NC_091569.1, on the reverse strand, counting down.
GGAGACTTTTAGAAGGACTTGTACAAGTGAACTTTGGGCCAGGATGGCGTTTCCAAGCAAGAACCCTCGATACACCACACGCTTGACTAATGAGCATTTCCTATCACAAGAAGCGGTGGGAGTCCCAGTCCCTCTGGTATCAAAGAGAACCTATAAATTGAGTATTTCCTTATTACAAAATAACTTCCATGTGTAAAAACTATCATAATGTTCTAGATGCCATATTAAAAGCTAGTAATGTACAAACTAATAGTACAAAAGTGATAAAAAAATGAGAAAGAATTTGTCATGGTAGCAAACTCATTTTCCATGAATAATACTGCTCTTAAAAACATAGTCTTCAACTAAAAACTCATATTGAATAAACCTACAAGCTATGAAAGCCACACAGAAAATATGACTCGACCGGTTCAAACCTTCAACGTCATCATCTTGCCCATTTGTCTTTCAATGCAATTCTTGAATATAAATCTTGTCATTACCATTGAGGAAAAAAATAGTATGAGCGGTCAAGGTTGTGTCGAACTACAGTACAAATACCTGGACCAAAAAAACATTAAAAAAAGAAAAGAAACTACAAGGAGAGAGAGAAATATAAAACAAACTCTGGTAGCAAGATCAGCCAGTAAGGAAGAAGGTGGGGGATCCTTACAACCCATTTGAACACGTGCTCACCAAGTACTATGAGCTGCATACAATTACTTGGCAACAACTTGGGTATGTAGGTCCTGTAGAAAAAAATAAGAGCTTTTTCCTTGACTGACTGTTCCCTACCATTGTTAATGAAGGTTAGAACGAGCTCATTTCTGACAGTGGCCACCGAAAATGTTATCGACTAAGTCGGCACAGGGGAGGTGCTGTGTTCCACGCTAACAAGAAGATCTATACAAAGTGTATCAAGCAAAAAAAAAGCCTTTCAAACAACATTTATCACATATATTACAAATAGATTTGGTTCTCAATTGCTTTCAACAACTTTGACAAACTTTTACTTCTTCTCTTCTTTCTCTTTCTCTTCTGTCTTCTTGTTGTCTTCCTTCTCACCCTCCTTCTCGTCCTTTTGTGCCTTCTCCTTTTCAGAGTCGTCCTTTTCCTTTTCCTTTTCGTCCTTCTTTTCCTCCTCCTTCGCCTTCTCCTCTTCCTTCTTTTCTTCTTCCTTCTTTTCCTCCTCAGGTGGGGGCTTGGGCAGGTGGGAGTTCAGGTCCAGGTTGGTGCACATGTCGTCCCAGTCGGGGAAGGCGCGCTCCTTAACGCGGTTGCAGAACTCTACCAGATTGGTGCAGTTCTCAGTCATCCAGTCGCGGAGTGTGTAGCTCACTTCCTTGTCCATAAAAGCTACCTGAGCCAGGTTAGCAAAAGCAACCACATCAAGCTGTAGGGACAAAAGAATGATTAGATAAGTCTACGGCAATCATGGAATCATGGAATCTCCAAATGACAGCAAAGTTATTTTATATATGTATATATATATATATATAAATATATATATATATTCTTTTTTAATGGTTCAAACCTTTGTCAATTATCAAAATGGCAGATTTATCAGGCTAATAATAATAATAATAATAAAAAAGATTCTTAAATTCTAGATGTTTATTCCCCTCCTATGGATTAAGAAATACTATTTAAAAAAAATAGATCTGATGCAGATTGCAGTAAGTGGGAACATTCCTTGTGCATCATGACTTACCGTCGTGGGAGAATCACCGAAGAAGAAGGGTTTGTCTCCTAGAAGATCTGAGAGGACCATCAGGTCATTGTGTCCGAACTCCTCAATCTCCTCTGGCTTGTGCACACCAATTCCATGGGCACGGACCTTCTTGGCAGCCTGTTTCGTAAGGAAAATCATTAGCTTTGATAGACTTGTGGATCAAAATCGAAACTGTTCTACTACCCAAAATTATGATAATGTAATGGAACAGGACCAAATTAAGGCACTATACCAAAAACTGAAGTCTTAAATATGTTTCACAATAATACAACAAATCTTAAACAAAACGAAAAACAAACAAGACTGGGCAGTAACACAACTTTACATATTAAATACAGGTTAAAATACAGGACAAGAGGGAAGTGAGAGAAGCAGGCAAGGTGTTTAGGAGAGGAAGGGGGAGGTGTTGCTAGCATGGCGGGGCGGAGAGGGGGCTGCAGCTTACCCTCCTGAACTTAAGCTTGAAGATGAACTCAAGGACTGGCTTGGGCCACTTCTTTTCAGTGATCTGCTGCAAGTCCATCTTGTAGGCACCCAGCATGCCAGCAGGATTCTTGGTGCGCCATGACTTAACCACCCTACAAGAAAAAGGACACCCATGCAACATGCTGGTTGTTAAAACAAGGATTTTAAAAGCTTGTGATATAAGCTATTTTGTTTGCTATCTTTATAAAGAAACATGGTGGTGGTGGCACTATATCCCCCTCAACCTTGGAGAGGATTTCGACACTATTATCCCTGCTTCAACAGGAGAATAAGAGGATCCGAATCCTTTTCCAAGAGTCTGCGAGATCTGGCGTGGTAAAAGGAAGGGAGGACGACTGGCCTTGGGTGTGCACTAGACGCCACGTGAGGATTCTGCCGAAGGTTTTGGCTTCCTGTACAAGGAGACTGGATGGGTCTAAAAAGGTCTTTTGTACAGCAGTGACAGACAAGAGCAGCAGCAGCAATGGTAGTAGCAGCAGCAGGAGCACCAACAGCAGCAACAGCAGCAAAGGTCACAAAGCAGATGATTGCTTGTTTAAGCGAGTTATTGCTAAAAAAATGCTACACGAGGTGTAATTACAGAAAAATAACTAAAAAGGTGTGATACTGTGAATTAAGGAGGCTAAAAGGAGACTCGAGTGCTATTCCTTGAACATTCCTTGACCATTAGTACAGCAACAAGAACCACTCCAGCACTAACCATCTCCTTTCTTACCCTCTTAATGGTTTGGGGAAACTTTATGTAAATAAAAACATTTGGAGTTGGGCGTGGGAGAGGAGTGCAGCGAGAGGTGCCCTGACCTGGCGGTACCGGAGCTTGAAGGCAAAGTTCAGGACAGCATTGGGGATCCTTGTGTTTAACGCCTGCTGGAGATTCAGCTTGGCGGCCCTAACCCACTCCCCCGGGCATCGGCACCGCCACCACTTGACCACCCTTTGTGTGGAGAACATCCACAGTTAAAAGCAGAAGGAGACCAAGTACAAGAACCCAACAGAAAACTCACCATTGGAAAGAGATATTAGTTACTCCTTTGCAGAAAGCAGGAAAAAAAACTACTTTTGGTTAATTCTGTGACCATGCAAGAAAAAATACCAGTACCTTTGTTAGATCTGTTAAAATACTAGAATTACCACCTCAGAAAGGCCCATAAACCAAAGAAGGAAAAATAAAGACTAAAAAAGCTTTTGAGGTAGCTAAAGACCTGATGTGGAAGATTGGTAAAAAAAACAAAGCTTCCATCACAGCATTAGAAAACCATCCCATGTTAATTGTAAAAAGTTTTGGGGAAAAAGTGTTAAAATAGTGATTCCAAGAGGTCACTGCGCCAGTCGGTTCGTTAATGAACTGCCCAATGGCAACACCCACCGATTTCACTTTACGCTTAAACAGGAAGTTAAGAATCACTGCAGGTAATGCTTTCTGGAGGATCTGCTTCAGGTCCAACTTGTACCCTTGAATTAGTAAGTCTGGGTTGTTGGACATGAACGACTTCACAACCCTGAAATAATAATGCAGAACATGTATATACAAAACCAAATAAAATAGGCAGCTGGAAATCTGGACGAGGAAAAGAAATAAAATTGGCAAAAAGGAAAGCAAATACAAAACTGCAATACCTGAAATACAAAGGGGACATTAATAAGAAAAAAAATAAATGAGAAATA
>NC_091569.1:15193662-15206544 GCF_042767895.1 Penaeus vannamei | reverse complement strand
TGTAAATCCCCACTGTGCGCCTGGCATCATTAAAGGGATTTGGGGATTTAACGCGCTAATCTCCGCACTCCCCATTAACTCCCCAACGCCCTAAAGCCGACCACCATGGCAGCGAAGGAAGAAAGAAAGAAAGAAAGAGAGAGAGAGAGAGAGAGAGAGAGAGAGAGAGAGAGAGAGAGAGAGAGAGACCGACCCCTTGGAAACCGATGACCGTCTCAAGACGACCGCCTCGCGTCCTCAAGAAGCCGCCGAAGACACTCCACCAAATCGAACACAAAAGTCGGCGAAGATCCTTTTAAAAAGAAAAAAAAAAAGTCTTGATCGATCCCCCCCCCCCCCCCCCCCTCGGCCCTTCTTCAAGACGCCGCCGCCGCCACTACCACCACAGGAGGAGAGGACGGGGATGGCGGGATGGCGTAACCTGACGCAAGGGGATCCAGCGTACGTCTCAGTCTCTCGGGTCACGTATGCACCTTGTCCCGATTAAAAGGCTTGTTTACCCCCATTCAATCTCCACTGAGTAATGAAAGACACTTCCCCTACTCGACGAAAGTAAACAAAACAAAATACTCTACAAGCATGACGAAATCTCCACCATGGGAGAAAAAAAACCGTAACACAGTAGTCAAAAGACGTGAAGTATGACATGACGAGCATAACGTGACGTGAAATGACAACCGTCCTCCCCCTCCCTTCTCTTCCCCCTCCCTTTACACCCCCCACACGACACCCCCCACCCCATGCCTCCCTCAAGCGCAAACTACACTTACTGTTTTTTAATGAGCACATAAAATTTCGCACGACCTTGGCCTCGTGAACCCGAGACGCGAAAACGTAAAGGATCACGATCTAAATCAAGCGGAGAGGGGGATGGGGAGGGGAGGGGGTAAGAAGAGCGGAACGGGGGTGGGAAGGGAGGGGGCTTGGGGGGGGAGATGGAGGGGGAGAGGAGGAAGGGGGGAGGAGAATAGAAAAGAAGGAAATGGAGTGTGGAAGGGGGTAAAAAGAAGGGGGAATAGGAAAAGAGGAAAGGGAGAAGGGGAGAGGGTTGAGAGGGGGAAGGGGGGGGTGAGAAGGGAAGGCCACACCAGCATGACACCCGCCCACGCCCACGATGACACGATTCAGTCAAACGCGCCCGAACCTTCGCCAAACTGAGCGGGACGATCCGGCCCACAGCAGAGGAAGTGTGGGAGGCCAAAGCAGAACCAATGTTTAGAAAATACTACTTGTGTAAATAAAACTTCAAAGCACCATTACATAAAAACAAGTAACATTACTCTAGAACAAAGGATGGAAAAAAAAAACGAACGGACACAGCATTCCAGAAACCCAGTACTCCCCCCCCCCCCGCAAAAACCCTGTTGCTGGGTGCCAATGCCAGTGCCACTCCGGAAAGGCCAACCCGGGCGACGTGGCATTTAAACCCAACCGCCACCCCTTCCTACCCTCCCCCCTACATCCAGCCGTGATTTGGCGACGGCGGCTGACGTTGGCTGACGGCGGCTGACGTCGACACGGCCTGCTGACGCTACTTCCGGAGAAGCGTTCCGGAGGCCACGGCGGCCGGCCGGAGCGCTCTCGGGAGGCGGCAGAAGCGACGACGACGGAGAAGGCGATTGCCTCGCCCGTTTACGCAATTATCCGCTGCGGAAGAGAGTCGAGACGTCCGCTGAAGCAAGAGCAAAGAGGAGAAATAGCAGCAACAGGAGGAGCAGTAGTAGTGAAAGAAGCAGCAGCAGCAGCAACAGGAGAGCAGGACGACGACGCGAACGACCCTTCTAGCAGGCGCAGCTGGACCCAGACTTCCGCTGACCGCACGCATCCTGACGGTCGCGTGCGGCGGCAGCGGCGGTCGCGCACCCCTCCCCCCCCTTTCCTTTAGAAGCGACTCCGAAAGTTCTACACAAAGGAGCCAAGCAAGCGAAACCTCACATGAATAATAAAAAAGGCAGAGAGAGAGAGAGAGAGAGAGAGAGAGAGAGAGAGAGAGAGAGAGAGAGAGAGAGAGAGAGAGAGAGAGAGAGAGAGAGAGAGAGAGAGAGAGAGAGAGAGAGAGAGAGCCCCAATCCCTCCCGCACTGACCGATCAAGACGCCCTACCCCCGTAAGACCACGAGACCGAAATCGATGCAAATGCCGACCGTGAATAATGCAAATCCAGAAAAGGAGGCTAATCGCAAATCGACGCCCGCGCCCGCCAGAGTACGCACAGAAACCGATGCGTAATTCCTGACGACAAAAGACCCAGGGAAGAGAGATTACGCCAACGCCAGGCTGCTGCTACTGCTGCTGCTGCTGCTTGGCGAAGGCGTTGCCAATAAGAAATTGTGAAAGCATGGGAATTTTTTCTACTTTTCCTTCCCTATCCTTTCTCCCTCTTTCTGCCTCCTTCACTACCTCTCCCCCTTCCCACCTTTGTCCCTCCTTTCTCCCTCCTTCCCTCCTTTCTCCCTCCATCTCCCTCCCACCACCACCACCACCACTAGAAGCAGATTGTTATTCCAGCTTTCCCATGAGAACGTAATGAACGAAAAGAGGGGAAGGGGGAGGGAAGGAGAGGGGAGGAGGTGGTGGGGGTAGAGCCAGAGGGGTCCCTCCCCCCAAGCGTCGCGTGTCCTGGGGCGGCACCTCGGGAGACGCACACGCACGTACACACGCCCGGTAAAGCTGCTTCACACGCACACAAACAACTCTCACACGGGTAGAACAGACGTCAACGATTTCGAATATGACCCCAAAACAGAAATATAAACCACAACTGTTCAATTATACACGTGACATACAAAAATAAAGAACGGCAAAGGTCACCCCTAAAATATGCACACGCAGACTGCAGAAAGATATCGATTTGTCGTAAAAAAAGAAGTGACCATCTTAGAACGAGGTCAAGCACGGCCTGGAAGATAAAGAAAAAAATCCAGGTGCCAAAGCAAAAAAAAAAAAAAAAAAGCTCAAACGAATAAAAGAAAAAAGACAGGATATTTAAAGATATACACAAACGAAAGAGAAAGTACAGAGAACAACGATCACAGAACTAAAACAAAATCAAATCCAAAACTTTAGGAAAAGGGGATAAAAACCAAACGACAAAAAAATGTCGGAAATCGGAAGAGAGACCACCGTAGGCCGTTTAAAAGGAGGTAGACAACCTGTCGATCGCCGGCGCCGAGCACAGGAAGTGGAACCGCCCGCCGCCATCCCTCGCTCGCCCAGGTGGATTATGGGTAAACCGCCGCCGGAACTCAAACGAACTTTAAATAACAATAGTATAAAAAAAAATTACCCTCCTCACCGACTCCTATCCATAGTATTTTCACTCTAATCTTTCGGTAAATTCCTTTTATTTTGACATCGGGCTAGACGTCAAAATCCTCCTCTGAATTTTCGAAAAATGTAAAAGAAAATGAAAGATGAAAAGGCGAGCGCATCGTCGGCGGTGGGCGGCCGCGGGCGAGCAGACACACACGTAATTGAGGGGCTGATGGTGGGCGGAGCAACGGGTGGGCGGGACGGCGGAAGTTCCGGCCACGGGGGAGGGGGAGGGGGGAGGGAAAGGGGGATGTATGGAGGGAAGGGAAGGGAATGGAGGAAGAGAAGGAAGGGGAGATGGGAGGGCGAAGGGGGATGGAGGGAAGAAAGAGGGAAGAGGACGAAAACGATAAAGGGGGGAAAGGGAAAGAAGAGGAAGCTGGATAGGAGAGAGAAGTGGAAAGGAAAGGAGAGTGGGGATGGAGAAAGACGAGGAAGGGGAGAGAATGAGGGAGGCCTAGCAGAGTTGGGGAGGGTGGGGGGGGGAGTAATAGTCAAATGATCGGTCATGTTTGCGTGGCGTTGGATTGGGCGGGGGGGAGGGGGGAGGGGAGGAAGAAGGTAAATACAGGAGGGTGGGAAGGAGAGGGGGGAAGGTAGGGGGGTAGGGAGAGCAAAGTACTCCCCCGTGTATGTATGTAGCGGGTCCACACTTCGTTATTTCCGCCCGCGACGCCCCACCGCCCGCGAAGCCAAGCCGAGGGAAGGTCAAGTGGGAGGAGAGAAGAGCCCAAGCGCGTGACGTCACAGCTGTCCTTTTAAATAAGAGCCCAAGTCACGAGCGACCAACGACCTTTCGCGCAAGAAAATGTGCTTGCAAATCAATGGCAAGCAAATGGGCAATTCCTGTGTATTATACAAGCACGTTTATCACACATAAGATGGATGTGCCATGTGTACACCGACAGAATTGCATACACAGTACACGTACACGGATACCGGCAAAACCTTGTACGTTACGGTTTACAAGCTCATATCAAGTAACTTTATGCATATTACGTTAAGACCGAAGAACATCTTCAAAGGAAACACACGGGAGAGGAAGGGAGGGGGGGGGGGGGGGGGGGGGGGCGGAAGAGAGCGTGGGAAAGTCCTCCTCTCCCCCCTCCCCCTTTCCGCCCCCCCCCCCATCTTTCACTTCCACAACCAACAACCAAACCGCCCCTCACTTCAGCACAATGGAACCAACTTATCATCGAAAATGCCAAACAAAAGCTACCCTGTGCGAGCTGGCGTGCCCTCTGCCCCGCTCCTGCCTTCCCTCGCCCTGTCTGTCACTGCTGGACCTGCTCATCTGCTTGCCTGCCTGCCTGCTTGCCTATGTTTCTGTATATTTACCCACCTGCCTGCCTACGTGTGTGTGTTTTTCATCCCATCTGTCTACCCGTCTCCCCATGTGTCTGTCCATCTGTATCTGCCTGCCTCCTCTTCCCTCCCTCCCCATTTCCTAAAAGTCATCCTCCACGCCTGTAAAAACCCATTAAAAGCCCTTTCTTATATATACGGTAATGCTACAGTCCACCCATATGCTGCCGCCGCCGCCACAACCACGCCAATTACGCACCTCCAGCGGCTTCCCTTCAAACGGGACGACAACGCCTCTCCTCACCAGCGCCCACGCCCAGAGATCCTAAGCCGATCACAGACGACAATTACAAAAGGACGCGATGCCGACGCTATACTACAGGCACGTACGAGGGGCATCAACACCCCCCCATCCCCCCTCCCCCAACAGAGAAGCCCTACCAGCCGCAATTTCATGCTAACGCGATTCCCTCTCCATCTGGCGGCATCGGCGTGTTTACAAACCCCCTCCCCTGCCCCCCACCTCACCCCCACCCTTCCCCTTGCACCTTCCACACCCTGCCTCCACCCCTCCTCCACCTCTCCCCCAACCTATCCTAGTGGTAAATAAACAAAAAAGAGGGTTAGCATATTTTACCATACAAGCCCAATGCCCACGACGCCCCACCCTCCACCCACACAGGAGTAAACTATGGCTTAGCACCATTTACCCATCCAGTAGTACACACACACGAGGTAAGCATATTTTAGCATCCAAAGGAAAAAAACAAAACATACGGCACCGTCTATGCTGGGTTACATCATACCAAAGCCCTTCAAGTGAATGGAAAGGGGGGAGGGGAAGGGGGGCTTCACACGTCAATTCTCCTTAATGCCAAGGGTGCCACAAGGCCGGGAGGATAAAATACAGGGGGAAGAAGAAGGGGGGGGGGAGCTGCCAACGCCTCTATACAACTGGAACTTGAAAACGTATACAAGTTATGAAGTCTAAAAATAGCGAAAAACATCGGGAGGAAATACCCTAAGAATGCAAATAGATCAAATAAATAATAAATTAATACGATGGGAAATACGCATAATATAAAGGCAAAAGACGAAAAAAAACTCATGGAGAAGATTTACCCCCCCCCCCCGCTTGCCAGGCCTAAGGAGAAGGGGAATGAGGGGAGAAGTAACGGCTATGCGGGGGTGAGGGGAGAGCGGGGGGGCGAACAAGGGGAAAGTATGTAAAGTGGTTGTAGGTAATGATCAGCAGACTGGAGGGGGGAGGGGGAGAGGGGGAAGGAGAGAAATGGGAAAAACACTGATGGGGATTTAACTCCCTCTCCGCCCCCTCTATCCTCCCCCCCCCCCACCCGCAAACACACACAAGGTCAAACCCGGAAATTCCGAAAGCCCCTTTCGAAAGCCCCCAAACAGAAGGGCTCTAAATGGGAACCATTGTTCCTCCTCGTAGGCCGTGGCACTCAAGACCTAACCCCCTCGACCTCCCCTCCTTCCCCTTTCCCCCCTTACCCTTCATCCCCATCACCCCTGCCTCCCTCCCCTCCCTCCCTCCCGCCATAAAACCCAAACAAAACATGGCACTATCTGCGGCCCATGTGTCGGGCACTCAACCCCTCGCCAACCCCTTTCCCCTCAAGAGCCCCGGGGTGCCTCGGCTGCCCCTTTAAGGAATTTACAGTTAGACGTCTGTCCCCCTTTCCCCCTTGGATGGCCTTGGAGGACGAGCAGACGAGGGTAACTGAGGGGAAACGGAATGGAAGAGGAAGAAGGGGAGAGGGATAGGGAGAGAGGAGTGGGAGGGAATACGGATGAGAAGAGGATGGGGAAAGGAATGAGAATTATGAAGACGAGACAGGAAAGAAAGGCAGAAAGGGAAGAGGAGACGAAAGGAAAGGGGGGTAAGGAAAAAAAAAAGGAAGAGACGACACGACAGTAGAGAGGCCACCGAGACATGGGAAAGCCGAGCCTCGTCTGGACGCAATTACAGGCAAGCAAGCAAGCAGGCAGGCTCGGCGGTGCATCCAAGATGTGTACATTGAGTATCGATTCGGTGCACAGTTCCACGAGGGCGTCCACCGGCGTCCACCAGCCCCCTCCCCGCCCTCCCTGCACGCCGCTCGCTCGTTCCCCGCCGCGAGGGAGGGCGCGGGGAGAAGCTGTTGTCAGGCACGTCATGCTGGGTCACCTGGAACCACTTCAGCGCAGCCAGGCAGATTTGTCGCCCCAGCGTCGTTTAGGAGTCGTTAGGACGTCGTTAAGAAGGCATCCGGTCCTCCCGCCGTCAGCACCTGGGGACGGATCGCTCGGGGAGGGCGGGGGAGAGGGAGGAAGAGAAGAAGGGGGGAAAAGGAGGGAGGAAAGGGAACAAGAGGAAAAGGAGAATGAGGAAAAGAAAAGAGGGAGAAACGGGAATGATGAGAGGAAGAGAAAGAAGGGAGACGAGGAGGAGGAAGAGCCACTGCCCTTCCTCTTGAAGTCTCTCTCCCAGCAAGACGCTTCCCTCGACTTTTTTCCGCCACATGCACGCCACCTGGCCGCCGCCGCCGACCGAACTTCTCCCCTTTTTTCTTAATAAACATCTTGCTTCCTCCAAGACAATCTTCCCTTACCGTTAGTACAACCCCTCAGCCATCTGTTGCCATCTGTCACGGCGGCGGACGATGGCAAGAAGGGAGGGGAGGGGGAGGGGAGGGGGAGGTCAGGTTCGTTCTTTCTCCCTCCCTACCCCCCCCCCCACGTGACCATTTAAAACAATCACAGGAAATCAAAATCTCCCTTTAACCCCGGACGATGCACCACAGGTTTCCTCTTCTCCTTACAAACTGCTCGCGAGAGAGGGAGAGGGAGAGGGGGAAGGGAAGGGAAGGAGAGGGAGAGGGGGAAGGGGAAGGGGGAGGCAAGGCTGCGTCCCAGAAGCGTCCGTGGGATTTGCATGCCTAATGAGATCCGAGGATTTCCGGCGAAAGAGACGACTGACGCTTCGTAAGAGGAAGGAAGTAGGGGGGGAGGAGTGAAGAAAGTAGAAGGGAAGGGGGACAGGAAGAGGAGGAAGCAGGAGGGAAGAGTAGAGAAAACGAAGGGGAGGGAGTAGGAAAGGGAAGGATGTAGGTGATTAAGCGAAGGGGGAAGGGGAAAAGGGGGAAGGGAGGAAGAGGTTAAAAAGTACAAGAGACGAAGGTAAGAAGCAGAGGTGTAGGAAGGAGATTCGGAAGAGAAACGAAGGAAAAGGAAACAAGGAGACCGCGAAGAAAAGGGAGGGAGGAGAGGAAGTGAAGCCGGAACAGCCCCTGGCGATTCCCATTCCTAATTCCCTTCCCCTGACAGAGAAGCGAAGGGGCCATGGCAACGACGGCGACATGACTTGACAGCAGCCATTACTCACTCCCAAAGCCTCAGTGCGGAAGCGACATCACGATCTGACTGTCCTAACACGAACAAAAAAGCGAAATAAATCAAGTTAAAAAGAAAATGAGAAAAGGGGAAAAAAGGCCGTCTGACATGAAAATAACGAAATTGGAAGATGAAAAACACGAAAGAAGCGCCTGAGTCTCCACGCCGCCGAGACGCTCGCGAACACCAGGTGAAGGAGGGGCGGCTGCTGACGGAGGAGATCGCCGTCAGATAAGCTCCTCGCGCCCGCTGACTCTGCTCGCCGGGGACGCCGCCCTCGTCTGCCGCTGCTTTCTCGGACCAGATGCAGGACAGCCTTGCAAGGCCCCCAAAGCCTCGCGCCCACTACGCCCACCCAGGAGCCCCGCCCACTTTGGGTACAGACGCGAGGCGGTCTACTCCCCCCCCCCCATCTCCAAGAACGCTCAAAGTAAAAAAAAATCCTAGCCACCGACGCCCCTTTAAATCCCTCCCCTTTTAAAGGTTCCATCCTCATCCTGCCGTCTTCATCCTCCTGGGAACTTCTGGGCCGCGGTCAAGGATTAGCTTATCCCTTTCACAACGGGGTTATTAGAGACGCCAAATACCCCACACAAAAATACCATATACCCTTTTCGAAGGCTGGGTCCGCTCGGGAGGCACAGAATTCCCGAGAATTTGTGATCGTATTTGATGGAAAGAGGGAGACGCCGCGACCCAAGACCCGGGGTAGGATTTCTTGTGAGACGGTCTGGTGCGCGGGCATTCATTCGCCGCGCTTTTGAAAAGACCAGCGCCATCCAAAACACAGCCTTTTAAACCACGCAGCGCTCTGAAAAGGGGTTAGAAGATTATCCACAACCCTTGTTCCTTATCCACAATCCTTGTCCCTTTTCCGTCCCTATCAAGCCCTCGCAACCCACAAGCCCTAAACGTTCCACCCGCGCTTCTACACAGCCAACCCCCCAACACTTGTCGAAACGCCCACCTCCCACCCATCACCCACGCCCGCGCCCTCTCTCAGTCCCCACCCATCCACCCTTACATTTTTCCTGTCCTCGTCGAGGCTTCATCTGACATACAGTGGATCACCTGCGCCGCCACCTCCACCCCCACGCTCGCCCGTCAGCCAGCCTGCACTCCGCTGGCTTTGTGACGCGCTCGGCGATTGGGGAAAAAGGCTTTGGCTTTGAATTGATAAAGAATCTTGTTAAAGAATCTGGCAATTTTGTTAAATGGCTTGTCAGAGTATGAACAGGATTGAAAGCAAACCTATAACCATAACGCGATTGATTCACAACCCTATCAATCCCCACAGACATCACAACCCTCGTCCTAGCGATTTATCTTACAACCTCATGATACAACCCCCCCTAACGCCACCCTCACACCCGCCCAATAAGCCACCCGCCCACCTCCAAGACAAAGAAGACAGAGCCCGGGCATCACCACGCCTAAAGCACCCGATCTCATCCAACAACAGAGCGGCTAGCCAGGCTACCTTCCCACTCCCCCACCTTCCCTAACTTCCCCTCCTCCACCCCCAGGACACACCGTGGTCAAAAAAGGTGGGAGAGAGGGGTGAGAGAAGGGGAGGAAAGGGGGGAGAGGGGTAAGGGGTAAACAATCCCCTCTCCCTCTCCTCCACCCCAACCCCCACCATAAACCAGGGAGGATGGGGGAGAGGGAGAGGAAGAGAGGACGCGGCTGGGGTTGTAATCAAGGAACAATTGCTAGGATCTCGATGCTTGCGCCCACAAAGCAACGCCCACCTGGCTCGCAGCGACTTTCTTTTCAAGAGAAATAACATGAAAGGTTGTTGGCAGAGTTAAACAAGTCTCGGCAAATGCATAACGCTTGCAAAACTATTAATAATTATAATATTATCCAACTTCAAAATAGAAAATACAAAAATAAAAACTTAAAAAAAACACTACAACCGCTTTAAATTAAAGAAAACGAGAGGAGAGTGAAAAATAAAAAATAAAACGTAAAAAGAGCTTCTTTAGTTGATCCCGCGTCTGCCTGCCAGCGACCGACGCTCTCCCGGCCGAGACTCCAACGCAGCCGCCCAGAGACTACGCTTGTCAAAAAACACCGAATTTCTATCGCTTTTCACTCGTTCGACTATTTTCACTTCTACCCCATACCCTTTCGGATCGAATTTACTCATTTCGGGCGAGGGGAGATTGGCACAGCCCCCCTCGAGCGGAGACAAAGAGCGGAGAGAGAAGGGAGGGTCGGGGAGTCGCGCTAGTCGGCCCCCACTCCAACAGCGACGCCGCGGCTCGCCCTTGCTCCTCGAATAAAATCCTTCCTGCGGCCTTTTTAAAACGTCTTACGGAGTCCCCGACAACGGAAAATGGTAAATCCTGGTACTCACCTCGTACTTCAAACCAGCGAGCCTGAGCCAAGTCTCCACCTTGAGGCAGTAGGGGCTGAGGGAGGGCAGGACGGGCGTGCGGGTGAATTGGTACAGGTACACCACGTCCTTCTCGAAATCCAGCTTGTGTACCGCCGGCTTGGGAGGCGCAGGTTCCTTCTTCGGTTTGGCTTCCTTCTTCTCATCCTTCTTCTCTTTGTCCGCTTTCTCGGCTTTGTCGTCAGCCTTTTCCTCGGCGTTGTTCACCTCAGCCTCCTCCTTCTTGACTTCGTCCTTCGCCTCCTCCTTCTTCTCCTCGGTCTGCTCCACGGGCTTAGTGTCGGTCTCGGTCGTCATGTTGGATGCAAAAGCGGTTTTAAAACAGAACCAAAGTCGAAAAACGCAAAGGAGTGAGGAGCGTACAGTGGGGGGGTCTTAAAACCAATGCGACGGGTCACACGTCTCGTCCGCGCACACAGCTGGCCGACTGAGCCACGACTGAGCCACGCCCGGCTCCTCCGCCCAAGCCAAGCCAGTGACGTCACGCCGCTCCGCGCTCATTGGCCGACGCCGCGATCCTGCCCCGACCCTCCGAGGATTCCAATTTCACGTTTTTTTAGGACTATTATTCGGAGGCGATTGACGAAGGCCTTAGGTTCTGTCTTGGGGTGTTAGGGTAGGGGTTTATTTGCTTGAAAGAATGAAGCGTCTCCATTTTTAAAATCTGTTTCCGCTCAGGCTCTCGCTTGACTATGGAGTTGCCCGCCATTTTTAAAGACGCTTAAACGCCAACTCGACCAAACAACTAAAAGATCTTTGGCTTGTCGGCGGCAATGGAGCTTGTTATTGCACCATCACAGGCTGTCCAACTTGTATCAAAGTTTCTCATTCATTCGGCGTAACTTACTGAACCCCTAAAAGAAGAAAAAAGAAAATATACGAATGAACATAGCAACGACTGTGAGAGAGACAAATATCAAACACATAATTACAAAGGAGATATAATTACCATTTACTCTAAATAAGCTCATTTGAGAATTAAAAGACAAATAGACAACAGAAAAGAAAAGACAACTCATCGCATTATTCACGAGTTCAACCCAAGGCACGCTTTAGATCACCCCGAATCATCAAGCGATTTAATTCTAATGTTAATTTAATGTTTTATGACTTTGCCGTGAGAGCCGAGGAAGCAACGTAAGGTCCCTGTATGACGATAAGCCATCAATTCAGCAGTCGTGGTTATTTGCTCAGCACAAACTAACCTTAGCTCTGCGCCATTAAGATAAGAGAAGGCAAATATTCACGATTGACTCCCGTTAACCTAATAGCAGTAATAATCCGTCCCTTTTTCCTATCCTGTGAGAATTGCTTGAAGGAAATCACGCGAGGGTTATTAAAGATTGGGTAATTAGCATCGAATTGATAGATTCGGTGATATAGTGACCCATGTAATTACAGAGAGAGAAAAAATATATATAAAATCTTGCTGACTCTTGCTTCAATATCAACACCCGGTGATGCCATAACGGGATCCCCGATTAAAAGACAGGTGCGCGGGGATTTGCATGTGCAGGTGAAATGCATTTGAAAAAAATGTGAATAAGCATATGGGGAAATCCAAGTTTTTCTTTGCAATAATGCTGATGTATGATGATGCTGGTGGAATGTCTCAGTGTTTCTCGCTCTCTCTCTTCCTCTGTTTCTCTCTGTCTGTCTGTCTGTCTCTCTCTCTCTCTCTCTCTCTCTCTCTCTCTCTCTCTCTCTCTCTCTCTCTCTCTCTCTCTCCTTCCTCTCTCCCTACCTCTTTCTCCCTCCCTCCCTCCTTCCTTCTCCCTCCCTCCCTCCTTTCTTCAAGAATCCGCGTCGCATGTGAGAAAAACATAAAAGCGTTGGACAGTAATTCATAAAGAAGGGCCGTTTTAGCGAAGAATGTATTTAGTGAAGAGATAATAAGGGGAATAATACTCGCGATGATGGTACACTGAGGGCAGGGACTTGTAATGATTTAAGTGTGAGAAAATGCTGGAAGTAGGTCGTTGAGGGAGGGAGAGGGAGTGAGAGAAGGGGGGGAGGATAGTAAGGAATGAGGGAGGGAGGGAGAGAAGATGGGGAGAATAGTAAAGGGGGAGGGAGTGCGAGAAGGGGAAGGGGATAGAATAGAAGGAGGGAGGGAGGAAAGAGGGTGAGGGAGAGGGAGTGAGAGAAGTGAGGACAGAAAAGAAGGAGGGTGGGAGGAAAGGGGGGAGGAGGGAGGGAGAGGAAGGGTAAGAGAAGGGGAGGATGATAGAAAAGGAGGGAGGGAGAGGAAGTGTGAGAGGGAGAGACAGAGAGAGAGAGAGAAGGGAGGGAGGGAAGAGGTTTGAAGAGAGGAAGGGAGGGAGGGAGGGGGAGAGGGAAAAGAGGGAGAGAGGGGGGAGGGGGGTCGCCGCTATGAGGGTGACCACAGGATAATGAAACAAGGTCACAAAGAGAGGGTTATTAGGGTGTGGCGACGGGTGAGGGGGTGTAGATGGGGGAGGGAGGAGA
>NC_091569.1:15157593-15160093 GCF_042767895.1 Penaeus vannamei | reverse complement strand
CCCCTCCGTCCCTCCTTTCCTCTCCCTCTCGCTCTCCCCTCCGTCCCTCCTTTCTCTCTCTCTCCCTCACTCTCCTTCTCCCCTCCGTCCCTTCATTCCTCTCCCTTCCTCTACCTCTCCCTCTCTCCCCCTTTCCTCTTCATCCCTCCTTCCCTACGTCCTGCGCCCCTGTCACCGCCCACCTCCGCCAGAAAGGTCTTGTGGTCCGAGCTTTCGTCGCGGCGCCCCAGGCTGTTTCCTCCCCCACCCCTCCCCCCGCCTCCTCCTACGTCTCCTCCTTCTTCCTTCCGGGGCGGGGTGAGGGGGGGATGGGTGGTGTAGGGAGAGGTGAAGAGGGAGGGGGGTGTAGGGGGAGGTGAGGGGTGATGGGGGGTGTAGGGAGAGGTGAGGGGGATGGGGGGCGTAGGGGGAGGTGAGGGGAGAGGGAGTGGGGGAGGTAAGGCACGGATCACACCCCGGAAATGAGGGAATCTGAACAATTTATTTGTTTATCTGTCTATCTTTCTGTCCCTCCAGCCATCTGTCTATTTATCTATCGGTTCCTCTATCTATTTTTGTATCTATCTGTATATCTACATGATTATATTTCTATCTATCTATCCATCTGTCTGTTTATCCTTCTATGTAAATCATGTATGCTAGAAAAAGCTAAAAAAAATGAAAGAAATTGGTAGATCTGAAGATGAAGAAGAAGAAGAGGAAGAAAAAGAAGAAAGAATAAAATACACAGATTACCTAGCGACTAATCAGTTGAATGAATAATCAGCAGACAAGAGAGAGAGAGAGAGAGAAAGAGAGAGAGAGAGAGAGAGAGAGAGAGAGAGAGAGAGAGAGAGAGAGAGAGAGAGAGAGAGAGAGAGAGAGAGAGAGAGAGAGAGAGAGAGAGAGAGAGAGAGAGAGAGAGAAAGATAGATAGTGAGAGATAATAGTGTCAATAACGTAACTTAAAAACAGCCTTTTGATATAATTTCGAAAGTACATATCCAAGACTAGAAATAACAGATTTCGAAACGGATAAATTGAAAACAAAAAACTTTAAGACTTTGAAGAGTGTTCGGTGTGCAATCCATCTGCTTCAAACGACATTGCAATTTCGCTGTTGCAAAGTGATCAGCGGTGTTGCAAATAGCCTAATACCATTTCGGAATCCTGGGGTGCTATAGTGTAGAGGGAAAGGCATCGTGTACCAATAACCCTTATCTGAGGAATTTTTAAACTGCTTTATGGGGTATTTTGGCCTTTTCTTTGTTTTTTTCTCGTTTCTTCTTGGCTTTATTCTTTCTTTCTCTCTCTCTTTCTCTCGCTCTCTGCCTGTCTCTCTTTCTCTCTCTGTCTCTCTCTATCTGTCTATCTATCTCTGTCTCTCTCTCTCTCCATCTCTCTCTCTCTTCATCTCTCTCTCTCTTCATCTCTCTCTCTCTCTGTGTTTCCCCCCTCTCTTTCTCTATCTATCACTTCCTCTCTCTCTCTCTATTCATCTATCTATCTAACTATAAACATTAATTTTCTGTTTTTGTTTATCTGTCTGTTTCTTTCTCTCGCTCTCCTTTGTCTCTGTCTCGTTCACTCTTTGCTCATCTATCTCCCTTTATAGCACTATCTATCTGTCTGTCTGTCTTTCTGTCTTTCTCTTTCTCTCTCTATGTCTCTGTCTGTCTGTCTGTCTCTCTCTCTCTCTCTCTCTCTCTCTCTCTCTCTCTCTCTCTCTCTCTCTCTCTCTCTCTCTCTCTCTCTCCTTTCTCCTCCTCACTTCCTCTTTCTCTCTATTCTCTCTCCACTCACTCTCTCCTTTGCTCTCCCAACGGATGCTTCGTTGTCTTGACTATTAGAAGGGAGGGAGGGAGGGAGGGAGGAGGAGGGAGGAGGAGGAGGGAGAGGAGGAGGAGGAGAGAGGGAGGGAGGGGAGGGAGGAGGAGGAGGAGAAGGAGAAGGAGAAGGAGGAAGGAGGAAGGAGAAGAAGAAGAAGAAGAAGAAGAAGAAGAAGAAGAAGAAGAAGGAGAAGGAGAAGGAGGAGGAGGCGGAGGAAGAAGATGTCGAGGAGGAGGAGGAAAAGAAGAAGAAGAAGAGGAGGAGGAGGAAAAGAAGAAGAAAAAGGAAAAGAGAAGAAGAAGAAGAAGAGTAGGAGGAAAAGAAGAAGAAGAAGGAGGAGGAGGAGGAGGAAGAAGAAGAGGAGGAGAAAGAGAAGAAAAGAAAAAAAGGAGGAGGAGGAAAAGAAGAAGAAGAAGGAGGAGGAGGAGGAAGAAGAGGAGGAAGAGAAATAAAAGAAAAAGAAGAAGGAGGAGGAAGAAGAGGAGGAGGAGATACAGAAGAAAAAGGAGAAGGAGGAGGAGGAAGAAGGAGGAGGAGGGAAAAAAGAAGAAGAAGAAGAAGGAGGAGGAGGAGGAGGAAGAGGAGGAGGAGAAACAGAAGAAAAAGAAGAAGAAGAAGGAGGAGGGAAAGAAGAAGAAGAAGGAGGAGGAGAAACAGAAAAAAAAGAAGAAGGAGGGGGAGGAAGAAGAGG
>NC_091569.1:15147593-15150093 GCF_042767895.1 Penaeus vannamei | reverse complement strand
GGAGGAGGAAGAGGGGGAGGGGGAAGAAGAGGAGGAAGAGGAGGTGAAGGAAGAATAAGAATAAGAGGAGGAGGAGCAGGAAGAGGAGGAGACGGAAGAATAAGAATAAGAGGAGGAGAAGAAGAAGGAAGAAGAGGAGGAGGGGGAGAAGGAGGAAGAGTGGAGAAAGAGAAGGAGGAGAAAGAAAAGTAGAAGAAAGGGGAGGAGGACGAGGCGGAGAAGAAGAAGGGGGGAGGAGAGGACAACCCAAAATGAATAAAGGAGAAGAGAGAATCGGATAAAGTGAGCGAAAAGTACAGCAAGAGAAGGAGGAGGAGGAGAGGGAGAAGAAGGAAGAGAGAAAATGCCAGGAAAATCATCTGTGTCTGTATATGAGCGCAAAAAGAAGCTTATTCAGACGAAGCCACTTTGATGCAAAGAATCTCCTCCTCTATAACGGAACTGACTCTTTGCTTGCTTCGGGGTAATTCTGATGCGAAACTTCGGTTTGTGTAACTCGATGCAAGCCGTTGGGGTTGACAGCTTCGTATATTTCGTCGGAATCGGGTGAATGTCGAAAAGAAGGAAAAAAATTACAATTTCATTCTTCGACAAAGACTTAAAACATCTGTCGCAGTAAACCTATCGCTTCTCTTTTCAAAAATCCGACGGCCAATCATACAGCGCCTTGCAAGCACCGACCGACCAATCACGAGTCTTCTTCTACATACTGACCAATCAGACAAGCCTTCACGCTCACTGACCAATCAGCGTCCGCTTTCAGCCTCTGACGTCATCATGGCCGGTCCTAAAGGAATGTCGGCAAGAAAATATAAGATGAACAAGTTTTCCCGCCTTATGTGCCTCTGTTTGATGATAATCCTGCCGACAGGAAAAGAAAAGTTTATATTTTTGGGGGGCAGTAGCAAGAAGTTCTGGAGCAATATTTTAGCGGAAATATGACAAAAAAGGAACATTAGAAAATTGAAAAGAAGTTTGAAGTTGGGAGTCTTCATTTTGGGGAAAGGAACTGAAATTATGAGAGTAAGACGGTTTTTAAGGTTATGGAGAATGAATTATTTGAAAGAGAGAGATTGAGAGAGAGAGAGAGAGAGAGAGAGAGAGAGAGAGAAACAGAGGGACAAAGAGAGAAAGAGAGAGAGAGAGAGAGAGACAGAGAGAGAGAGAGAGAGAGAGAGAGAGAGACAGAGAGACAGAAAGAGACAGAGAGACAAAGAGAGAGAGAGAGAGAGAGAGACAGAGAGACAGAGACAGACAGACAAAAAGTTCAGAAAAAGAGAGGAAAAACGAAAAGAGAAATAGAGCCTAAGAGAAAAGCAAAAAAAACAAAATTGAGAGAAAGAGAGACACCCTCTCACCGACCAACCTGCTGACGCACCTCAATCGACATGCCCCTTGCAATGACGGCATTTCAACCTTCCTGTGAGGATACAGAACCTTTTCCGTCTGTACCCTAACCTCTGAACATCTTTTTTTAATGTGGATTTCCGTGAACGACGAAAGAAACCTGAGTCTACCTGAATACCGTTTATTTATTCTTATCTTTATTTTCATTTTTTATTTCTATTTTCATTTTTTATTTTTATTTTATTTTCTTATAGTATTTATTTATCTATCTATTTAATTTCTATTTAGGTTGTGTAACTCTATAAATAAATGGAGCTTGGTTACTTGTTTGTACGTGTGCATGGAGAAGAAACTATGATGATGAAAGTTATTAAAGATAATAACATATTACTTCACATACTAGTATAGTGTAATGTTGATACATTACTACAAATAAGCACATGTTAAAACCACAGTAGATACCACTAACAACGACCTAAAGAGCGATTTATCATTACAGATAATCACATATTAATACAAATAACAACAACTGCTACAAACAACAAAATACCAACAAATCACTAGATATAACATCACACAAAGCCAAGGAACAACACTAGAACTATTAACATATAACTACATACCACTACAAGAACAACATAAACAT
The DNA here is from genome assembly GCF_042767895.1 of Penaeus vannamei. NCBI lineage: Eukaryota > Metazoa > Arthropoda > Malacostraca > Decapoda > Penaeidae > Penaeus > Penaeus vannamei. Next base: position 15,148,100 of record NC_091569.1, on the reverse strand, counting down.
ACAACATACAAAAACAACATATTACAAAACAAAACGCCTGGATTGCACAAGACTGGTCAGTGAGACAATGAAACGAGGCGAAAATGTCCGTAGATTTGTAGAGTTGCTCCGCCACCTACAGTTTCGCAAATCTGGAAACTCGGGGAGTCTATCAAGTGATATATTAAATTATTTTGGCCAATATCTAAATAAACATGAAGAGCTTGTACGAGATGGTGATGAAAGAGAGCCAGAAATATAAATAATGATGATAATTATGATGACAGTAATAATGATAATAATAATGATACTATTGATAATGATGATTATCATAAGAATAATGTTAATAATAATAATGAAAAGAAGAAAAAGGAAGGGTAAAAAAGAAGAACAATAAAGTTACAATAACAAGAAAAAGAAAATTTCATTGCTATAATAACAAAACGAAGAAGAAAACTGAAGAAGGCCGAGGAAGAAAAAGAAGTAGGAGGAAAAAACAGAATAGAAGAAGAAAAGAAGAGGAAGAGA
>NC_091569.1:15140093-15142593 GCF_042767895.1 Penaeus vannamei | reverse complement strand
TGTGGCTACCTGTGGGATGCTGTGGCTACCTGTGGGATGCTGTGGCTACCTGTGGGATGCTGTGGCTACCTGTGGGATGCTGTGGCTACCTGTGGGATGCTGTGGCTACCTGTGGGATGCTGTGGCTACCTGTGGGATGCTGTGGCTACCTGTGGGATGCTGTGGCTACCTGAAGGATGCTGCGACTACCTGAAGGATTCTGTGGCTACCTGAAGGATTCTGTGGCTACCTGAAGGATGCTGTGGCTACCTGAAGGATTCTGTGGCTACCTGAAGGATGCTGTGGCTACCTGAAGGATGCTGTGGCTACCTGTGGGATGCTGCGGCTACCTGTGGATGTTGCTGCGGCTACCTGTGGAATGCTGTGGGATGCTGCGGCTACCTGTGGGATGGTGTGGCTACCTGTGGGATTCTGCGGCTACCTGTGGAATAATCATCTGTGGTAATAGGGTGATGGTGATGAAGATGATAATGATAATAGTATGATTGTAATGATAAAACTATTACTGCTATTACTACTACTACTAGTCAAATACTGCTACTGCTAATGATAGTAATAATAATATACTTACTACTAATGATACTGCGACTAACGATGATGGTGGGGATAATGATGATAATAATTATCATGACGCTAATGACTATTATCGTTACCATAATAAAAGATAACAATAATAGTAAAATAAATAACAATAATGTTGATAATAGCAGTGATAATAATAACAGTAAAAACGATAATTATCACCATAATCATAACAATAACAATAAAATTAATAATATCATCATTACTCCATTTACATTAAATAACAAATTGATGCTTCACTATCATAACAACGAAAATAATCCTGATCCTATTTATAACATCATAATCAGATTACGTCTCCATTAAAAAACTCCCATTAAAAACTCTATTACCTAATCAACTAATTATTAACTCGCTAATGACACATCAACCATACATTTACTAATTACAACCACATTTAAAAATAAAAGAAAGAAAAAAAAGAAAAAAAAGAAAAAGAAAAGGAAAAAGGAAGGTTAGACCGAATTCTTTTCCCTATTCGTGCGAATCTTAGAGAGGAAAAGGCTTCATAAAGGTTTCTCTTACGTCGATCTCAAGAGGTTTCTTATCCCCCCCCGCAACCCCCCCACATATGCCTCCCTTGCACTCTCCCCCTCCCCCTTCACTCTCACATACACCCTCCTTGCACTCCTTCCCCCCATCCTCCCTCCTCCCCTCTCCCCCTTCCCCTCCTACGAGTAACCCCACCCCTCCCCCACGACGACTCCCATGCCCCCTCTCTTCCCCCTTCCCCCTTCCCCGCCCACGAGCAACACCCCACCCCTTCCTCCCTCCCCTACCCCTGCTTCCGAATACCCCCCCCACACACAAATGGTTTCTTATATGTCAGATAGTGTATGCTTTCTATGTGCACGGTTTCTTTCTTTCTTTCTTCTTCTTCTTCTCTCTCTCTCTCTCTCTCTCTCTCTCTCTCTCTCTCTCTCTCTCTCTCTCTCTCTCTCTCTCTCTCTCTCTCTCTTTATTTATCTATCTATCTATCTCGCTTGTTCTCTCTGTCTGTCTGTCTCACTGGCTGTCTCCGTCCGTCTGTCTGGCTGTCTCTGAGAGAGAGAGAGAGAGAGAGAGAGAGAGAGAGAGAGAGAGAGAGAGAGAGAGAGAGAGAGAGAGAGAGAGAGAGAGAGAGAGAGAGAGAGAGAGAGAGAGAAAGAGAAAGAGAGAGAGAATGAGAAAATGAGAAAGAGAGAAAGAGAGAGAGAGCGAGAGAGGAAGCTAAAGAAGAAAAGAAAGGGACAAAAGCGAAGAGAGAAAGAGAGGAGAAATACTGGAATTGGATGGTTTTCTTGTGAGGTAGGGGGGAGGGGGATAAGAGGGGGGGGGGGTGCAAAAATCTCTTCGCAAAAAAGATGCGACGTTATAACGGACACTGCGAAACTGGACAGGCCACTCAAACACACACACACACTCACACATACGCACATCTAAATAACTGTAAATGTGTTTATACTTATGTAAACAATCCTCTCTATCTATCTATCCATCGAGCTGTCTATCTATCAATCTATCTATCTATCACACAGACTGACAGACAGACATATAGACAGATAACCAGACAGACACACATATACAAACAAAAATAAACACACACACACAAACACAAAGACAAACACACACACACACAAACATAAACAAACACACACACACACAAACACAAAGACACACACAAACACACACACGCACACACACACACAAGCACACACACACGCACACAATCACAAAACGATAAAGAGACAGACAAATCCCGCCGGTCTTGGCAGAATCTGACACAAGGAAAGACAAAAGACAAAAGACAGAAGGACCGGAAGTCTGAGGACGTCTTGCAAGGATGTTGCAGGAGACGCGGCTTTGTCTCGCCGCCCACGCTGGCTCTGCCTTTGGAAGTATATATATATATATATATATATATATATATATATATATA
>NC_091569.1:15135093-15137593 GCF_042767895.1 Penaeus vannamei | reverse complement strand
TACTACCAACAATGATACTAATAATAATAATAATAATAACAATGATGATAATAATGACAAAACAATGATGAGTTCACACTCAACAATACCGCCGATACCAACAATAATAAACCATAAGATTCACAAAAAAGAATAACACTATTGCCAACAACAACAATAATATTAACAACATTAATAACAACAACAATAACACAGTGAAACCAACAGTATCAAAGACTGTCATTTCTCTGTATCACTAATGGAGCGACGCAAAAGAGAGCGATTTTTTAAGCCATCCACAAATGCGCACAAACAGAACACAAACAAATACTTACTTGTAAACAAAAACATAGAAATGCTTTTACCAGTTCCTGCAAATGGACCTTTGGTAATTAGATAACCGAAAAATTGCTTAATGAGAGACAGAGAAATAGAGAATAAGAGGAAGAGAGGAGAGAGAGAGAGAGAGGGAGAGAGAGAGAGAGAGAGAGAGAGAGAGAGAGAGAGAGAGAGAGAGAGAGAGAGAGAGAGAGAGAGAGAGAGAGAGAGAGAGAGGGAGAGAGAGAGAGAGAGAGGGAGAGAGAGAGAGAGAAAGTAGTAGGGGAGGGGGATAAGGAGAAATATATTGAGGAGCGAGACAAAGAAAGAGGCTGATAAATAGACAGACAGAAAAATAGAAGGAGAAAGATACAAACAGACAGAGCTAGAGAGAGAAAGACAGACAAAGACAAGTTGAGAGAGCGAGACACACACACACACACAAACTCACAAATACCCAGAGAAAGGAGAGCGAGAGAAAGAAAGAGAGAGAAGGAGAAAGAAAAAGAGAGGCAAGAAAACGAAGTGGACACGAAAGCAGGAGAAATGGAGGGCGAGATGATAAGACAAGAGGCACAGCGAGGAGGCGAGGAGGATCGAGGTGATATTTAAGTGAGAACTCGCGATCAACAACACACCTTTATTGCTTCGCTGACGGGGGAAGAGGGGAAGAGATGGGAGGAGAAGGGGGAGAGGGGGAAGAGGGGAAGAGAGGGAGGAGAAGGGGGAGAGGGGGGAAGAGGGGGAAGAGAGGGGAGGAGAAGGGGGAGAGGGGGGAAGAGGGGGGAGAGGGAGAGAGGGGAGGAGAGGGAGAGAGGGGAAAAGGGGAGGTGAGGAAGAGAGGGGGGAAGCGGAGAGGAGAGGGAGAGAGGGGAGGAGAGGAAGAGAGGGGAGAGAGAGGAGGAGAGGGAGAGAGGGGACCGGGGGGCTGGAGGGAGGGCTTGGGTAGAGGGGCGAGCCGCTGTACTCCCAGCCAACCCATTTCCCTGCAACGCTGTGCAACACCCTCACTCCCTCTTCTCTCGCTGCAACAAGCACCGGGCTCGCTCCATGTTGCAGGGCCATAACACTCTGTAATGTTACAGGAGCGCGGCCCCCTTCCCCGCCCCCTTGTTAATTCATGAGACACTACGTTTGCATGAGAGGAAGGAGGGAAAGGAAAGCAGGAGGGACCTTTACATGCACGACCCCTGAAACGCGCTCTCGTGTGTGGAGACATCTGGCGGCCAGTGCTTGAACCTTTCCCCTTCGCCCTTATAACACGGCTAACTACATGCTTTGGGAGAGATGTTTCCATTCCTTCACGTTGTTGGTTTTATGTTCTGCTTTACCTTCACGCTCCTTAGAGGCACGCCCGCCTGGCTGGAAATTTCCATTTACGATGAATAAAAATGAGGCAATCAGAACAGAACAATATAAGGATTCTTTTTCGTTAGAGGAAATAACCATTTGTTTTTTTTAGAGAGAGAGAAAGGGGAAATATACAGAAATGCTTGCGGGAGAGCTGGTCGGGGAACGGTGTCTAAGGCCCTCGCTATCACGTGATATGTATGATAATTTATGGCTAATGGCGGCGGGCGCTGTGTTCGGCCGCCTCCCCGGGCCTCGGCTCGGCACCTTCGGGAGAAGACGCCACTTGCGAGGAAGTTGTTTAGTGAAAGAGGAGAGATATTTCACACACACACACATACACACACACACACACACACACACACACACACACACACACACACACACACACACACACACACAGAGACACACACACACACACACGCACACAAGCAAGCTAGATGTGCGTATTACAAGAATCGCAGGCACATAAATAAACACAGGACTATCCCACAAAGATATCACACCTACACATACTTACACCCATACACACAAACCACATCCAACCCACCCTACGCACACAGCCTCCAACACACACACACACACACACACACGAACGCACATACGAACACACAGACTTCCCCCAAAATCCAAAATGTCTTCCTTTGGCGTCCCCCCCCCCCCAAACGCCCCCCTCCCCGCCCCCCACCCTCTCGCTTTGGGTCGACGGGAACTCTATAGGAACCGGACGGGGGGGGGGGGGGGACCAGTTCGCTTTTGGGGAATATTCTGGACTCCAAGAATTCCAAGTTTGCTGAGTCGAGTTCGGAGGAATATTTCTCCCCTCCTTCTTTCCTTCCTTTCTTTTTCCCTT
>NC_091569.1:15122593-15127593 GCF_042767895.1 Penaeus vannamei | reverse complement strand
TTTAATTCGTGACTGTAATTATAAAGTTATAATCATCGTTATAATAAAGTTGGCCTGCGGTTTTAGGATCAAATTAAACGCAACACTGCCTGGTGCTTTTGTAATAAAGTCTAACAACAATGATAATAAGTTTGAATATCAAAACAAAACAAATGAAAAAGAAAATTAAGCTGACAGATCGAAGGCATCGCGTCTCCTACATAAGAGGAAAAAACGAAACAAAACAAACAAACGAACGAAAACAAAATAAATCAAACAAAAAAACGAAACAAAAACAAAGAAACGAAAAAACGAAACAAAACAAACGAAAAAAACAAACACACAAAAAACGAAACAAAACGAAAAACGCACAAAAAAACAAGGTGAAGAAAACAAACAAAATAAGACTCGCAAACAAAGGTGTGTGAAGATGGGGTCCGGGGTGAGTAGGTGGAGGGGGGAGGGGGGAAGGGGGAAGAGGGGGAGTGAGGGAAAGGGGAGGTAGAAGGTAGATGTATCTCCGTCGAGTTCTTTTAATAAATCTATTTTTATCCTTATTCTTTGATGGTTTCTTTTTTTCCCTTTTTGTCTTTTCATTTCGAGATATGTACATGTATTTTTGTTTTTGTTTTCCTGCCGCTGAATGCGTACAATACACCCTTTTGGGATTTTCTTTTGTCTCTCCTGGAAACGCATTATTGTGAACGTCGTTTAGAAAACGGAAGAGGAGACGGTCCTAAGAAATTATTACTATCATCTCACATTTTCATATGTATCTTTTTCTTTTTTTTCTTTTCTTTTCGTTCTTTGTTCCTTCTTTCTCTTTTTCGTTCTGTTTTTTCTTTCTTCTTTCTTTCCTTCTCTCCTTCTTTTATTCGTTCTTCCTTCTTTCTTTCTCTTCTCTCCTTCTTTCATTCGATATTTCTTCTTAGTTACCTGCGATCCTTCTCTCTTCCTTTCGTTCTTTCTTCTTCTCTTCTTTTCTCTTTCGTTTTCTTTTTGTTTTTCTTTCTTCTTTCTTTCTCCTTTCTTTCCTTCTCTCCTTCTTTTATTCGTTCTTCCTTCTTTCTTTCTTTCCTTCTCTCCTTCTTCCATTCTTTCTTTTTTCCTTCTTTGTCCCCTTCTCTCCTTCTCTCTTCCTTTCTTTCTTTCTTCTTCTCTTCCTTTCTTTTTCCACACGTTGCAACATCTTGCATCGAGCTGGCAAAGACTACGCTGCATTAATTTCCGTTACGTTTGTTTGTTTCCTGAATAATGTAACAAGGATTTGCTTTGCTTTTCTCTCGGGGAGGTGATGGTGGGGGGGGAGAAGGGGGAGGGGAAGGGAGAGGAGGGGAGAGGAGAGTGGAGGGGGAGGGAGGGAGGGAAATGGGGGAGGGAAGAGAAGGGGAGGAGGAGGGGAAGGGGGAGGGAGGGGAGGGGGAGAAGGGAGGAGAGTGGAGGGGAGGGAGGAGGCAAATGGGGGAGGGAAGAGAAGGGGAGGGGGAGGGAGGGGAAGGGGGAGGGGGAGGGGAGGGAAGGAGAGAAGGGGAGAGGAGAGTGGAGGGGGAGGGAGGGAGGCAAATGGGGGAGGGAAGAGGAGAAAGGGGAGGGGGAGGGGGAGGGGGAGGGGGAGGGGGAGGGGAAGGGAGAAGGAGAAGGAAGAGGGGGAGGGGGAGGAGAGTGGAAAAGGGAAGAGAGAAATAGGGGAGTGGGAAGGAGAAGAGGAGGGTGGAGGAGGTGGAGATGGGAAAGGGAAAGGGAAATGGAGGAGGGAGGAAAAGGAAATGGAACAGGGGGGAAGAGGAGAAGGGAATAGGAGACGAGAAAGGAGGGAGAAAATGAATGAGGGAAAGGAGAGAATAGGTGGGGAGGAAGAGGGGAAGAGAAGGAACACAGGAAAAATTCAATTCTTACATTGTTTTTTCATGGTTATTGTATTTCCATTGCCATGAGACTGGGTTTGCTATATAGCTATATCCTTTCAGTAAGTAAAAAGAGAGAAAGGGAGGCAGGGAGTGAGGAGGAAAAGCGAGAGAGAGAGAGGGAGGGAGAGAGAGAGAGAGAGAGAGAGAGAGAGAGAGAGAGAGAGAGAGAGAGAGAGAGAGAGAGAGAGAGAGAGAGAGATGAAAACCAAAAGTAGGAAGAGAGAGGATAGAAGAAAGACAAAGAGTGATGCTAAAAAAGAAAGAGAATTAACAGAGGATAAAATGAGTAGATGTACATAAATAAAAAGAAAAAATCAGCCTTATCAGCAGAGGAGAAGATAAGTAGATATACAAAGTACGAATATATACAATAGAAGAAAAAAAAACTCTACGCGACAAAACACAATAAACCAAACCTTTTGGCAATAATAATAATAAAGACAATAATAATAAGAAGAATTAAAGCCACAAGCAGGATCCCCCCTCCCCCCCCCCATCCCCACATCCTCCTAACCGCCGCCTTGATCATAAAGAAATCGTTCACCAAGACGGCGAACAGATGGCAACGCACCATGTTTGTATTTATGTGCATTACTTTTCCTTCACTCATTCTCTTTTTCGTTTCTTCTCTTCATTCGCCTGCGTGTCTGTTTTTTTTTTTTTTTTTGCTGTCTGCTTGCTTCCTTGTTCTTGTTTCTTTTTCCTTTTTTTAATTTTTGACATTTAGGGAGACTAAGTGTGTCACTTTACGAAGAGGTCATGGGTGTCTCATCACGTGCACACACACAAATACACACACACACCCACACACACACACGCGCACGCACACACACACACACAAATGCATATGTACATACAAACTCACACTATTGTAGCATCTCCAAAAAAGGTCACCATACTATAATTTAAAGAATTCAGAAAATAAAAAAGAAATGAAAACAGATAATAGAAACGATGAAGTGGAGGACAACGTTGCACAATTCACGGGTGGCAGCGGTGGGATTATGGCCAAAGTCACTATTAATAAATCTGCTCTGATATATAGTACTTTTACTCATAGATATTGCAGTAACTTTATGTGTTACTGTGTATATAAATAAGAATTATTTGTTGTGAATTATTCTGTATAAAGAAAGAAATGTGACTGCAAAATAAAATCTAGAAACGGCAGAATAAACAAGGTAGAACAGAGAGCGAGAGAGAAGCGGACATGAAAGTCACAAAGAAAAATAAAATTGAAAGTCAACATTCCTCTAACACATTGTTTTCCATTTTCTGTCCACATTCATTCTAACATTTTCAGGGCATTGCAGATATTTTTTTTCCTTTTTCTTTGCTCAATATAGTCTTGAACACACATACACACACATGTAAACACATATGTACACATGTTTATCTATCTGTAACTATATCCCTCTATCTGCTATTTTCTTTGTTCAATGTACCTTTATGCACACACACACACACACACACACACACACACACACACACACACACACACACACACACACACACACACACACACACACACACACACGCACACACGTACATGTACACACTTATCTATCAGTAACTATAACTCCCTCTCCATCTTCCCTTTTTTCCTCACTCGCTGTCCCTTAACACAAATGCTCACACACTATCCACACACCTTTTCTATCTATTTATAACCATCCTCTCCTATCTATCAATCCACCTACACCTGAACTGGCCCAGCTCGTGTCCTGATATGGCTTCACCCTCGATCAAACGGATTACGTTTTTGAAATGTGACGTTTGTGGATTCATACGGATTCACTGACACACCTCTGCCCTCCCCCCTTCCCTCCCTCTCCCTCTCTCGCTCTCTGTTAAAGGGGCCAAGTCTGTATACACGTAAAACAGTAAGGGGGCATTTGAGTGGTATCTGGGTATGGGACACCCCTCTCCCTCTCCCTTGAGGATATTCGTGTAAGAGTCGGGATGATAATAAGGATAATTGATGAAAAGGATGGATTATGATGTAACCTGCATTGTCCTTACCTCTTTGTTATTGTTGTCGTTTATCATCAGCACCGTTATCATGCTCATTATTACCACTGCTTTAATTATAATCCTTCTTACTATTGCTACTACTATTTTTATCATCATCATCATCATCCTTGTCATTACTATGATTATCATCAGTGTTAAATTTTTTATTATCATTCTCATTAATCTCATCATTATAAATTACTTTAATTCTCTACTTAATTGTTGAGATAGATTGGGAAGAGGAAAAAGAGAGAAGGAGGGAGGAAAGGAAGAGAAAAATATATGAGAATTTTGGAGTAAGAGATGAAAAAGAGAGATGATGAAAGGGGAGCGAAGGAAAAGGATTAAATGAGTCGAGATAAGGGATGTAGACCGTGCTTTACTATTGCCGCTTGTTTGTTTGTTTGTTTGTTCGAGTGTTTTTGTGTGATGAGAGAGAGAGAGAGAGAGAGAGAGAGAGAGAGAGAGAGAGAGAGAGAGAGAGAGAGAGAGAGAGAGAGAGAGAGAGAGAGAGAGAGAGAGAGAGAGAGAGAGAGAGAGAGAGAGAGAGAGAGAGAGAGAGAGAGAGAGAGAGAGAGAGAGAGAGAGAGAGAGAGAGAGAGAGAGAGAGAGAGAGAGAGAGAGAAAGAAGAAAGAAAGAAAGACAAACAGAAAGAGAGAAGAACAAGAAACACATCAAAAAGAAGAAAAAAATGCACATGAAATACCGCGATCCTCCTTCCCTCCTCACCCCCACCCTTCCCCCCCTCCCTCCCGCCTCCCTTCCCCCTCCCCTTCCACCCCTCCTCCCCTCCGCCCATTCAGCACCGATGGGCGTAGATCCCGTCCACTCAAGTGACTTCGGGCGCGACAGGGATGCCTCAGTGAGAGCTCCCGAGGGCGGAGATGACCTGGTGATGCTGCGACCCTTGAGATGAGAGCTGAGTAAATAAATAGGCGTTATGTAAATAGATCGGGGACTCAGGACCACTGAAGATGACAGATAGGTCGGTATCACAGAGCTGCTGTAGGGTATATATATATATATATATATATATATATATATATATATATATATATATATATATACATACATATATATATATATATATATATATATAT
>NC_091569.1:15105093-15107593 GCF_042767895.1 Penaeus vannamei | reverse complement strand
GAGATAGAGAGACACGTGAATGATAAACAGTAAGAGAAATAGATAGATAGATAGATAGATGGATAGACTGAAAGATAGAGATATATATAGATAGAAAGAGAGGGAGAGTGAGTAGAGAAAGAGAGAAAGATAGAACGAGATAAAAGACAGAAAGAGACAAAGAGAAAGAAAGAGAGAGAAAGACAGAAAGAGAGAAAGAGTGAGAAAGACAGAGAGAGAAAGACAGAAAGAGAGAAAGACAAAGAGAGAAAGACAGAAAGAGAGAAAGACAGAGAAAGAAAGACAGAACGAGGAAAAGAGAGAAAGAGAGAAAGAGAGAAAGAGAGAAAGAGAGAAAGAGAGAAAGAGAGAAAGAGAGAAAGAGAGAAAGAGAGAAAGACAGAAAGAGAGAAAGACAGAACGAAAGAAAGAGAGAAAAAGAGAAAGAGAGAAAGAGAACCAGAGAGAGGGCGCAGCAACCATCGCCGGCGAAGCGAAGAGCAAAAATACATCCAAGTAATTATGCAGGAGCGACCCGCCCGACGCTGACCTCCGCTGTTTCCCCCCGACCGCCCACGGGTAGCTCGAGGTCAGATTATCGGGGTCATCGCCCACGAATCTGAGGTCATCATCGATCGAGGTCACGTTGAAGTAAGGAGGGTTTTATTGTACTGACTTGTATAAGTGAATGGTTGAGGTAATCCCCTAATCACTTTATTTACTTATATGTTTGGATTGTCTAAGTTGATTACTAGATTCACTTGTACTAGTGGATCGCATAAGTAAATCTCTAAGCTTACTTATATGTGTCAATCGCATAAACTGAAGCTCACTTACATAAATATTCCGTATAAGACATTTACTACACTTACAAAAAAAGGATTTTATACGATTCCACAATCCCTTATATACAAGTGAATCATCTAACTAATAAAAAAAAAACACGTAAAGGTCATTAACAACGTAAATAAAGTTACATAATAGCCCTAAAGTGAGTCGGCAACAAGGGGTTCAGTGGGTCAAGGTTCAATCGTCTATAGCGAGTTCTGGCGTCTATTGCGCTTCCGGCATCGATTGAAAGTTCGAGCTTGAAACTTTATTTTGTTTATCTAGTTAATGTGTTCAGTTATTTACTATTATTGTTTTTTTATTAATTTCATTATTTATTCATTCATTTATTATTATTGTTATCATTATTATTTTAAAGAGGCGACTATAAAAATTAAAACAAACTAACACGCACGGATGAACACACATACACACACACACACGCACGCACACACAAACGCGCGCGCGCACAAATTGCCATATAAAAATTAAACTCGGAAAACTGTATCTTTGAAAGATAAGGAAGACAAGAGGAAGAAGAAGAAAAAATAAAAAAGAAACACGATAAAGAGAAAGAAGACGAAGAGAACGACAAAGAAGAAGAAGAAAAAAACGATAAAGAAAAGAATATAAAGAAGAGGAAAAAGAAGAAGAAAACGATAAAGAAAAGAAGAAAAAGAAAAAGAAGAAGCAGAAAACGATAAAGAAGAAAGAAAAGACAAAGAAGAAATAAAAAAAAAGCAGAAAACGACAAAAAAAAGATAAAAATAAAGAGGAAAAGAGAAAAAGAAAAAGAAAATATTATTAAGAAAAGAAATCAGAAACAGAAAGAGGTAAAAAAAGAAAAGAAAAAAAAAAAATATATATATATACATATATATATATATATATATATATATATATATATATATATATATATATATATATATATATATATATATATATATATATACATACATACATAGATAAATAGATAGAGAAATTGAGAGGTAAATAAATAGACAGATAGACGGATAGAGAAAGAAGTACGTAGGGAGATAGATAGAACCCCTCTTTCTCTTTATCTCTCTTTCTTTCTCTATTTTTTTTTACTCTCCTTCCCGCCCCCCCCCACCCCCTCCTCCCTCGTTTTCAAGGTCAGTTGGCCAAGGTCACCGCCAAGAAGGAACACGAAAGTCTTTTCTATTTTACAGTTACTCCCTCAAAGAAAAAAAAGAAAGATAAATAAATAAAAGAAACATAGATAAATAAAAGAAACAGATAAGAATAAAATAGATAAATAACTAGATTGATAAAAAAAAAATTCCCTTGCAATGTTTTATCACGGGGGAGTGGGGGGGGGTGGAGGGGGGAGAATCATGTGAAAAAGGAAAATATTGAGATACTTCTTAAAGGGATATTCGTGTTGATAAAAGGAAGAAAGAAAAAAAAAACATCATTTAAGATTATTATTGTTGGTGTTGGAGTTTTTTTTTCTAAAATCGAAAAACCATGAATAAAATATTAATATCTATAAGATGACTCTCCATTAAGATTATTTTTTTCTTTCTGATTCTTAAAAAAAAATCTTTTGAAAGAGAAAGAGAAAAGTAGTTATTGATTTTTTTTCTCTCTGTCACTCTGTCTCTCTGTTTCTTTCTCTTTCTCTCTCTCTCTCTCTCAAAATAAATAAATAAATAAATAAATAAATCGA
>NC_091569.1:15083365-15090865 GCF_042767895.1 Penaeus vannamei | reverse complement strand
GGAGGGAGGGAGGGAGGGAGGGAGGGAAGGAGGGAGCAAGAGAGAGAGAAAGAGAGAGAGAGAGAGAGAGAAAGAGAGAGAGAGAGAGAGAGAGAGAGAGAGAGAGAGAGAGAGAGAGAGAGAGACAGAGACAGAGACAGAGAGAGAGAGAGAGAGAGAGAGAGAGAGACAGAGACAGAGAGAGAGAGACAGACAGAGACAGAGACAGAGAGAGGCAGACAACCAGACAGACAGACAGAAGGACAGACAAACCAGACACCAAACAAACAAACAAAACAGCCAAAAACAAACAAAACCCACCAGACACACAAAACAGAGACAAAGAAAGACCCCAAACATAAACCCCCACAAAAAAGAGGAAGTAATAAGTATGTAAATCATGTAGAGAGAGAAACAAAAAAACTCAACGAAGTCCCTTTCTCAATCCGTGCTCGCCATTTTAATTCTTCCCTCGCAACTTCAGCATCAGCAGCAAGGGTCATTAAAAGTTCATTCATCACTGAACTCACTGCAGTCAGATCAACTTGGCTCTGCTGGAGTGCCGGCTCCCTGGCTCTCTCTCTCTCTCTCAGGCTCTCTCTCTGACTCTCTCTCTCTCTCTCAGGCTCTCTCCGTTCTTCCTCTGTCTGTCTGTCTTCCTCTCTCTCTCTCTCTCTCAGGCTCTCTCCGTTCTTCCTCTGTCTGTCCGTCTTCCTCTCTCTCTCTTACTTCGTTTGTCTGTCTGTCTTCCTCTGTCTCTCTCTCTCTCTCTCTTTCTTACTTTGTTTGTCCCTCCTCTCTCTCTCTCTCTCTCTCTCTCTCTCTCTCTCTCTCTCTCTCTCTCTCTCTCTCTCTCTCTCTCTCTCTCTCTCTCTCTCTCTCTCTCTCTCTCTCTCTCTCTTTCTTTCTCTTTCACTCTCTCTCTCTCTCCTCCTCTTCTTCTTCTTCTTCTTCTTCTTCTTCCTTTCTCTCTCTCATCCCTCCCCCTCCCCGCTCGCTCTCCCCTTATCTCTCCCTATCTCTCTCTCTTCTCTTTCTCTTTCTCTCTCTCTCTCTCCTCTTCTTCTTCTTCTTCTTCTTCCTTTCTTCTCTCTCCGTCCCTCCCTCCCGCTCCCTCTCCTCTTATCTCTCTCTCCCTATCTCTCTCTCTCCTCTCTCCCTGCCCCTTCCACTTCCTCCTCCTCCCTCCCTACTCCCCTTCCCTTTCCCACCCTCTCACCCTCTCTCTCCCTCTCCCTGTCCGCCTCTCCTTCTTCTCCTCCCTCTTCCCCTGCAAGCCTTCCGCCCTCCCTCCACCCTTCCCTCCCCCTCCACCCTTCGCCTCCCCCCCCTGCAACGGGCCTGCAGTGTCCCTCCGCTCTCTACTCTCTATCGCTCACCTGCTCCTCCATTCCTAATTAGTGAGCGTCTAAGTCATTTTCGTACGTGTCTGGGTCTGGGGGAGGGAGGAGGGAGGATGGAGGGGGGAGGGAAGGTTCTTTTTGTGTGTCTGTATGTTTCTGTCTCTCTCTCTCTCTCTCTGTCTCTTCTTTCTCTTCCTGTCCCTTTCCCTCCCCCCCCCTCTCTCTCTCTCTCACTCTCTCTCTCTCTCTCTCTCTCTCTCTCTCTCTCTCTCTCTCTCTCTCTCTCTCTCTCTCTCTCTCTCTCTCTCTCTCTCTCTCTCTCTCTCTCTCTCTCCCTTTCCCTTTCCCTTTCCTTTCCCTTTCCCCTTCTCCCTCTCCCTCTCCCTCTCCCTCTCCTCTCCCTCTCCCTCTCCCTCTCTCCTCTCCCTCTCTCCCTCTCCCTCCTTCCCCTCTCTCCCTCTCTCTCCCTCTTCCCCTATTCCTCTCTTCCCCTCTCCCCTCTCTCCCTCTCCCTCCTCCCTCCCCCCTCCCTCCATCTCCCTCTCCCTCCCCCTCCTTCCCTCTCCCCCTCCCTCCCTCTCTCTCTTAATTCCTCGCTCGCTCCCTTCATTGGGCACAATGAAAATGACCTCTCTGTAATTGCTCATGTATTTTTTATTTTTGTGAATGAATGCCTTGCCGCCGTAGTATTCTGCCCATTCATGCCAACCGCTGCTTTTACTACTATGACGCAATTCATTATCGTCGCCGCTGTCAGTCTGAGATAAACACGTGATACTAAATGGACAATGCGACAATGAATGCCAAAAAAGATATAGATAGATATATGAACAAAAACATTAATGATGGTAAATGGCTAATGGGTAAATAGATAATAGATAAATAGATACATACATGAACATTTTCTATTTACCATCATGTATGTATGTGGAAATAGATAATGTGTAAACAAGTTGATAGATAAATTAACAAAGTAAATGACTTGAATAACTAAATAGATAAAACGATAGATAAATACTGAATCAAATATATGAATATACAAATAGACAGAGAGATAAATATACCGACAAAAAGATGAATAAAGTAAATAAACAAAAATAAGCCTTAAAACAAAAATAATTTAGAAACATAGGACTATACTCATAATGGATAAAATCACCACGTTCTGCTCGTATTTAACTTCTTCCACAATGCGAACCACCTGACCATCTATCGTTACTGATGATTAAGATTCGACGATAATTATAAAGTAGATGTAATTATCAGAGAAGAGTTGGAAATGGAAAATGGAAACCTCAGTTTTGACAAGGTTACACAAGAATCATTTTCCACATTATTGTTACATTTGGCTGCAAAAAAAGCCTCCACATCTACCTATAGTGGAAGCAAGGGATCCACCACAGGGCTGAAGTGGAGGTGGAAGCAGGGGATCCACCACAGCGCTGAGGTGGAGGTGGAAGCAGGCGATCCACCACAGGGCTGAGGTGGAGGTGGAAGCAAGCGATCCACCACTGCGCTTAGGTGGAGGTGGAAGCAGGGGATCCACCACAGCGCTGAGGTGGAGGTGGAAGCAGGGGATCCACCACAGCGCTGAGGTGGAGGTGGAAGCAGGGGATCCACCACTGCGCTGAGGTGGAGGTGGAAGCAGGGGATCCACCACAGCGCTGAGGTGGAGGTGGAAGCAGGGGATCCACCACAGCGCCGAGTTGGAGGTGGAAGCAGGGGATCCACCACTGCGCTGAGGTGGAGGTGGAAGCAGGGGATCCACCACAGCGCTGAGGTGGAGGTGGAAGCAGGGGATCCACCACAGCGCCGAGTTGGAGGTGGAAGCAGGGGATCCACCACTGCGCTGAGGTGGAGGTGGAAGCAGGGGATCCACCACTGCGCTGAGGTGGAGGTGGAAGCAAGCGATCCACCACAGGGCTGAGGTGGAGGTGGAAGCAGGGGATCCACCACAGCGCTGAGGTGGAGGTGGAAGCAGGGGATCCACCACAGCGCTGAGGTGGAGGTGGAAGCAGGGGATCCACCACAGCGTTGAGGTGGAGGTGGAGGTGGAAGCAGGGGATCCACCACAGCGTTGAGGTGGAGGTGGAAGCAGGGGATCCACCACAGCGCCGAGTTGGAGGTGGAAGCAGGGGATCCACCACAGCGCCGAGGTGGAGGTGGAAGCAGGGGATCCACCACAGCGCTGAGGTGGAGGTGGAAGCAGGGGATCCACCACTGCGCTGAGGTGGAGGTGGAAGCAGGGGATCCACCACGGCGCTGAGGTGGAGGTGGAAGCAAGCGATCCACCACAGGGCTGAGGTGGAGGTGGAAGCAGGGGATCCACCACAGCGTTGAGGTGGAGGTGGAAGCAGGGGATCCACCATGGCGCTGAGGTGGAGGTGGAAGCAAGCGATCCACCACAGGGCTGAGGTGGAGGGTGGAAGCAGTGGGATCCACCACAGCGTTGAGGTGGAGGGAATTGGAAAGCAGGGATCCACCACAGCGCTGAGTGCCGTGCAGGGAGGTGGAAGCAGGGGATCCACCACGGCGCTGAGGTGGAGGTGGAAGCAAGCGATCCACCACAGGGCTGAGGTGGAGGTGGAAGCAGGGGATCCACCACTGCGCTGAGGTGGAGGTGGAAGCAGGGGATCCAACACAGCGTTGAGGTGGAGGTGGAAGCAGGGGATCCACCACTGCGCTGAGGTGGAGGTGGAAGCAAGCGATCCACCACAGGGCTGAGGTGGAGGTGGAAGCAGGGGATCCACCACAGCGCTGAGGTGGAGGTGGAAGCAGGGGATCCATCACAGCGCTTAGGTGGAGGTGGAAGCAAGCGATCCACCACAGGGCTGAGGTGGAGGGGGAAGGAGCTGGGGATCCACTCACAGCGCACTGGAGGTGGGAGGTGGAAGCAGGGGATCCACCACTGCGCTGAGGTGGAGGTGGAAGCAGGGGATCCACCACGGCGCTGAGGTGGAGGTGGAAGCAGGCGATCCACCACAGGGCTGAGGTGGAGGTGGAAGCAGGGGATCCACCACTGCGCTTAGGTGGAGGTGGAAGCAGGGGATCCACCACTGCGCTGAGGTGGAGGTGGAAGCAAGCGATCCACCACAGCGCTGAGGTGGAGGTAGAAGCAGGGGATCCACCACGGCGCTGAGGTGGAGGTGGAAGCAGGCGATCCACCACAGGGCTGAGGTGGAGGTGGAAGCAGGGGATCCACCACAGCGCTGAGGTGGAGGTGGAAGCAGGGGATCCACCACAGCGCTGAGGTGGAGGTGGAAGCAGGGGATCCATCACAGCGCCGAGGTGGAGGTGGGGAAGCAGGGGATCCACCACTGCGCTGAGTGGTGGAGGTGGAAAGCAGGGGATCCACCACAGCGCTGAGGTGGAGGTGGAAGCAGGGGATCCACCACAACGCCGAGGTGGAGGTGGAAGCAGGGGATCCACCACTGCGCTGAGGTGGAGGTGGAAGCAGGGGATCCACCACAGCGCTGAGGTGGAGGTGGAAGCAGGGGATCCATCACAGCGCTTAGGTGGAGGTGGAAGCAGGGGATCCACCACAGCGCTGAGGTGGAGGTGGAAGCAGGGGATCCACCACAGCGCTGAGGTGGAGGTGGAAGCAGGGGATCCACCACAGCGCCGAGGTGGAGGTGGAAGCAGGGGATCCACCACAGCGCCGAGGTGGAGGTGGAAGCAGGGGATCCATCACAGCGCTGAGGTGGAGGTGGAAGCAGGGGATCCACCACAGCGCTGAGGTGGAGGTGGAAGCAGGGGATCCATCACAGCGCCGAGGTGGAGATGGAAGCAGGGGATCCACCACAGCGCTGAGGTGGAGGTGGAAGCAGGGGATCCATCACAGCGCCGAGGTGGAGGTGGAAGCAGGGGATCCACCACTGCGCTGAGGTGGAGGTGGAAGCAGGGGATCCACCACAGCGCTGAGGTGGAGGTGGAGAAGCTAGGGGATCCACCACAGCGCCGAGGGGTGGAGGTGGAAGCAGGGGATCCATCACAGCGCTGAAGGTGGAGGTGGAAGCAGGGGATCCACCACAGCGCTGAAGGTGGAGGAGTGGAAGCAGGGGATCCACCACAGCGCCGAGTTGGAGGTGGAAGCAGGGGATCCACCACAGCGCCGAGGTGGAGGTGGAAGCAGGGGATCCACCACAGCGCTGAGGTGGAGGTGGAAGCAGGGGATCCACCACAGCGCTGAGGTGGAGGTGGAAGCAGGGGATCCACCACAGCGCTGAGGTGGAGGTGGAAGCAGGGGATCCACCACAGCGCTGAGGTGGAGGTGGAAGCAGGGGATCCACCACAGCGCTGAGGTGGAGGTGGAAGCAGGGGATCCACCACAGCGCCGAGTTGGAGGTGGAAGCAGGGGATCCACCACAGCGTTGAGGTGGAGGTGGAAGCAGGGGATCCACCACAGCGCTGAGGTGGAGGTGGAAGCAGGGGATCCACCACAGCGCCGAGGTGGAGGTGGAAGCAGGGGATCCACCACAGCGCTGAGGTGGAGGTGGAAGCAGGGGATCCACCACAGCGCTGAGGTGGAGGTGGAAGCAGGGGATCCACCACAGCGCCGAGTTGGAGGTGGAAGCAGGGGATCCACCACAGCGCCGAGGTGGAGGTGGAAGCAGGGGATCCACCACGGCGCTGATGTGGAGGGGGGAGCTGGGGCGATCCAGCTCACAGCGCTTGGAGGTGGAGGTGGAAGCAGGGGATCCACCACAGCGCCGAGGTGTGAGGTGGAAGACAGGGGGATCCACCACAGCGCTGAGGTGGAGGTGGAAGCAGGGGATCCACCACAGCGTTGAGGTGGAGGTGGAAGCAGGGGATCCACCACAGCGCTGACGTGGAGGTGGAAGCAGGGGATCCACCACAGCGCTGAGGTGGAGGTGGAAGCAGGGGATCCACCACAGCGCCGAGTTGGAGGTGGAAGCAGGGGATCCACCACAGCGCCGAGTTGGAGGTGGAAGCAGGGGATCCACCACAGCGCCGAGTTGGAGGTGGAAGCAGGGGATCCACCACAGCGCTGAGGTGGAGGTGGAAGCAGGGGATCCACCACAGCGCTGAGGTGGAGAGGTGAGTGAGCGGGATCCACCACAGCGCTGAGTTGGAGGGTGGAAGCAGGGGATCCACCACAGCGCCCGAGAGGTGGAGGTGGAAGCAGGGGATCCACCACAGCAAGCTGAGGTGGAGGGTGGGCAGGATCCTCTGGCGCTTGAGTGGAGGTGGAAGCTGGGGATCCACCACAGCGCTGAGTTGGAGGTGGAAGCAGGGGATTCCACCCACAGCGCCGAGGTGGTGGAGGTGGAAGCTGTGGGATCCACCACAGCGCTGAGGTGGAGGTTGGAAGCAGAGGATCCACGCACCGGGCGCTGAGGTGGAGGTGGAAGCAGGCGATCCACCACAGCGTTGAGGTGGAGGTGGAAGCAGGGGATCCATCACAGCGTTGAGGTGGAGGTGGAAGCAGGGGATCCACCACAGCGCTGAGGTGGAGGTGGAAGCAGGCGATCCACCACGGCGCTGAGGTGGAGGTGGAAGCAGGGGATCCACCACAGCGCTGAGGTGGAGGTGGAAGCAGGCGATCCACCACAGCGCTGGAGGTGGAGGGTGGAAGCAGGGATCCCCACCACAGCGCTGAGGTGGAGGTGGAAGCTGAGGTGGAGGTGGAAGCAGGCGATCCACCACGGCGCTGAGGTGGAGGTGGAAGCAGGGGATCCACCACAGCGCTGAGGTGGAGGTGGAAGCAGGGGATCCACCACAGCGCTGAGGTGGAGGTGGAAGCAGGCGATCCACCACGGCTCTGAGGTGGAGGTGGAAGCAGGGGATCCACCACAGCGCTTAGGTGGAGGTGGAAGCAGGGGATCCACCACAGCGTTGAGGTGGAGGTGGAAGCAAGGGATCCACCACAGCGCTGAGGAGTGGAGAGAGTGGAGAAGCAGGGCGATCCACCACGGCGCTGAGGTGGAGGTGGAAGCAGGGGATCCACCACAGCGCTTAGGGTGGAGTGGAAGCAGGATCCACCACAGCGTTGAGGTGGAGGTGTGGAAGTTAGGTGGGATCCACCACAGCGCTGGGAGGGTGGAGGGGAAGCAGGGGATCCACCACAGCGTCGAGGAGGTGGAAGAGGATCCACCACACAGCGTTTAGGTGAGAGTGGAAGCAGGCGATCCACCACAGCGCTGAGGTGGAGGTGGAA
>NC_091569.1:15075865-15078365 GCF_042767895.1 Penaeus vannamei | reverse complement strand
GATACGGACAAAAAGAGAGGGAGAAAGAAATTCACAGAAAAAAAGAAAGACAGAGAGAAGGAGAAACAAAGACAGAGAAAAAAAAGAAAGACAGAGAGAGGGCGAAAGAAAGAGAAAGGGGGGACGTGTAGAAAAAAGACACTTCCGGTGACAGGTCAATTTCTAGCAGTGACCTTCTCCAAGAGTTTTAGTTCTTCCTTTTGTTTTTCATTTTGTTTTTACATTTACTTATATTCTATCAAATCTAATCAATATCTTGAAGGTATCAGCAACTAGATACTTCTACTTATAAAGAGTATTTATAAAATCATGAAATAAAAATAGTTTGAAGTAGGTTAGATATAAGTTTAAGCGGATTTAGCAATAAAAGAAATAGTGACGTGCAAGATTATTTTAAAAAATACATAAAAAAAACAAAGAAAATTAAAGCGAAATTCTCACATACCATACACTTTTTATAGAACATGAACAATATTCAAAATTCAAACTTCATTGAACTATACATTAAAACATTAAATGACAAATTACGGAATGATTATTTTTTTTATATAATCTTTCATTTATTTACTTATTTAATTAGTTTTTTACACGCAGTAATGGCATTGAAAAACTCCCACAAACATCTGATAATATCTTTTAAAATTATCAAAAAAGCAAAATTACGTGGAAAAAATACCGCACGAAAGGAAATTTTCTCTCACAAGAACTCGAACAATAACATAACACATTCCTCGATAATGTGAAGTCCCTCCCCCCTCCCCCCCCATCACATCCCCCCCCCACTCCCCCACACACCATTTCTCTCCCAAGTCCCCCAACATCCTCGTCCCCCTTCCCCCTCTAGTACACTCCCCACCCCCTACCGCCACCACCGCCTACACCTACACCTCCCCCAACCCAACCACCCTCCCTCCTTTAGTCCACCTCCTCCTCACCACCACTTCTTGTCCCCCTCCCCCACCCAGCCCCCTCCCTCCCCTAGTCCACCTCCTCCCTCACCCCCTCTAGTCCATTTCCACCCCACCCACCCCTCTCTCCTTTAATACCTCCCCCACCCAGCCCCCCTCCATCCTTTAGTCCCCCCCACCCCTCACCTCCCCATCCCCACTCTCTCCCTTTTCCCCTCCCCATTGTTCGCGAGAGACACACAGGAGAAAGGGTGGCACTGTGCGGAAAGGGTGTCACTGATAACGGACCATCTGGCCCTCTGGCACTCGACACCTGGCACTCCGACGTGTGCTCCGTTTTATGGGGGGGAGGGGCTAATGGGGGGTGAAGGAGGGTTAGTGGGAAAGGGGGGGGGTGATGGGGGAGGGAAGTAGAATGGGGGAGCGTTAATGGGGAAACGAGAAAAAATACAATAAAAAAACGGAATGAAACAAAAACAGGGGAAAACTGAAAAAAAAAAACATAACAGAAAAAACGGAAAATAACGTAACGAAAAACTAAAAACACGGAACGAAAAAAACGGGAAAAACGAAACGAAAAAAAACGGAACAAATAAAACAACACCGTTTTCGAAAGACAGCAAAAAAGAACAAAGAAAAAAGAAAAAATTTCAGTGACGAAACATATTGCAAAAGTGAAGATGCTGAAGGCGATAACTTGTAAGAAGAAACTAAAAAAATGATGAAACAAAAAGGGAAATAAAGAAAGAAACAAAATAGAGAAGGAAAGAAAAAAACAAATAAAAGAAGGAAGGAAAGAAGAGAGTGAGTCAGAGAGAAGAGAGAGAGAGAAGAGAGAGAGAGAGAGAGAGAGAGAGAGAGAGAGAGAGAGAGAGAGAGAGAGAGAGAGAGAGAGAGAGAGAGAGAGAGAGAGAGAGAGAGAGAGAGAGAGAGAGAGAGAGAGAGAGAGAGAGAGAGAGAGAGAGAGAGAGAGAGAGAGAGAGAGAGAGAGAGAGAGAGAGAGAGAGAGAGAGAGAGAGAGAGAGAGAGAGAGAGAGAGAGAGAGAGAGAGAGAGAGAGAGAGAGAGAGAGAGAGAGAGAGAGAGAGAGAGAGAGAGAGAGAGAGAGAGAGAGAGAGAGAGAGAGAGAGAGAGAAGAGAGAGAGAGAGAGAGAGAGAGAGAGAGAGAGAGAGAGAGAGAGAGAGAGAGAGAGAGAGAGAGAGAGAGAGAGAGAGAGAGAGAGAGAGAGAGAGAGAGAGAGAGAGAGAGAGAGAGAGAGAGAGAGAGAGAGAGAGAGAGAGAGAAAGAGAGAGAGAGAGAGAGAGAGAGAGAGAGAGAGAGAGAGAGAGAGAGAGAGAGAGAGAGAGAGAGAGAAACAGAAAGAGAGACAGACAGAAAGAGAGACAGAGAGAGAATAATAAACAAAAAAAGTGCGATTTCTGTAGCCTTGGATATGGAGTGGGAGTGTTCAGAAAGACCTTCTTTTTCGGCCATTTTGCGGTCATTAATGGAGAGAGGAGGAGGAGGAGGAGAAGGGGGGGGAGGAAGGATAGAAGGAGGAGGAAGAGGAGGAGAATAGGGATGGGGGTAGGAGGACGAGGGTAAAGAGGAAG
>NC_091569.1:15055865-15068365 GCF_042767895.1 Penaeus vannamei | reverse complement strand
GGGGGGATGTGGAGGGGAGAGGAGGGGGAGAGGGAAGGGATTTGGGAGGGGAGGGAGAGGGGGAATAGGGAGGGAGAGGAGGGAGAGGGGAAGGGGAGAGGGAAAGTGAGTGAGGAGGAAGAGGGAAGGGAGATGAGGGAGAGATTGGAGAGGGGGAAGGGAGAGAGAGAGAGGGGGAAGGGGAAGGGAGAGGGGAGAAGAGGGAGAGGGGGGAGGGGGAGGAAGAGGGAAGGTGGAGAGGGAGCGAGAGGGAGAGGGAGGAAGAGAGAGTGAGGGAGAGGGAGAGACATGCAACCAGACAGGCATGCAACCCCGATGTACCTTGAACAACCCTGCACCATCTGAACTACCTTCCCTTATCCACCCTGAACTAGCCTCAGCCATCAGAAGTCCCAACCCTGAACGACCTCAAGCTAACCTCGTGAACTATCCTGAATCCTCAACAGTCTCGTGATGCTGCTGCTCCTCCTCCTCCTCCTCCTTCTTCTTCTTCTTTTTCTTCTTCTTCTTCTTCTTCTTCTTCTTCTTCTTCTTCTTCTTCTTCTTCTTCTTCTTCTTCTTCTTCTTCTTCTTTCTTCTTTTTCTTTCTTCTTCTTCTTCTTTTTTCTTCATCTTCTTCTCCTTCTTCTTCTCCTCCTCCTCCTCCTCCTCCTCCTCCTCCTCCTCTTCTTCTTCTTCTTCTTCTTCTTCTTCTTTTTCCATAGTTTTCTTCTTCCTATTTTCTCCTCCTCCTCCCTCCTTCCCTATCCCCTTCCTCTTCCTTTTTTTCTTCATCTTTTCTCCTCCTCCCTCCTTCCCCATCCCCTTCATCTGCCTCTTCCTCCTCCTACTCCCTTTTCTTTATCTTTTTTTTTTTCCTTCTTGTTTTCCTTCTCCTCCTCCTCCTCCCTCCCCCCATCCCCTTTCTCTTCATCCTCCACCTCCTCCTTCCTCCCATCTCCTCCTCCCCCTTCTTTTCTTCTTCTTCATCCTCCTCTTCCACCTCCCTCCCATCTCCTCCTTCTTTTCTTTTCCTTCTTCATCTTCCTCCTCCTTCTCCTCCTCCATTTCATTTTCTTTCCTTTTTCATCTTCATTTCCCTCCTCCACCCGCGCCTGGCGAGGAGGGAAAAAGTTGTAGGGACTCTTCGCTCCCTCGTTGCTGTGTCCTTCCCGAATACGCTCTCACGCTCTCGGGCTCCGCTCTCTCTCCCTTCTCCTTCTCTCTCTCTCTATTTCTCTTTCTTTCTCTCTATTTCTCTTTCTTTCCCTCTATTTCTTTCTTTCTCTTTCTCTATTTCTTTCTTTCTTTCTCTTTCTCTCTATTTCTCTTTCTTTTTTCTCTCTCTCTCTCTCTATCTCTCTCTCTCTCTCTCTCTCTCCTTCTCTCTCTCTCTATTTCTCTTTCTTTCTCTTTTTTTCTCTCTCTCTCTTTGTCTGTCTCTCTCTCTTTCTTTCTCTCTCTCTCTTACTCTCTCTAGGGAGACGAAAGGGATAGAGTGGGGAAGGAAAAAGAATGCGAAAAGGAAAAGGAAGAAGAGAAGGCAGAAAAGGAGGAAGAGAAGAGGGAGGGAGAGGGAAAGATAAGGAAAGAGAAAAAGAGGGAGGAGATCGAGCCCGAGAAGAAGGAGGTAGAGTAGGAGGAAGAGGAGGTGGAGTAGGAGTAGGAGGTGGTGGAGTAGGAGGAGGAGGTAGAGTAGGAGGAAGAGGAGGTGGAGTAGGAGTAGAAGGAGTAAGAGAAGGAAGAGGTGGAGTAGGAGGAGGAGGAGGAGGAGGAGGAGGAGGAGGTGGAGTAGGAGGAGGAGGTGGAGTAGGAGGAGGTGGGTAGGAGGAGGTGGAGTAGGAGGAGGAGGTGGAGTAGGAGGAGGGAGGTGGAGTAGGAGGAGGAGGTGGAGTAGGAGGAGGAGAGTAATAAGGAAGGAAGGGTGGAGTAGGAGGAGGAGGTGAGGTAGCAGGAGAGAGAGTGGAAGTAGGAAGGAGGAGGTGGAGAGTGGAGGTAGGAGGAGAGAAGAGGAGGTGGAAGTAGGAGGAGGTGGAGTAGGAAGGAGGAGGTGGAGGTAGGAAGGGAGGGTGGAGTAAGAGGAGGTGGAGTAGGAAGGAGAGAGAGTGGAAATGTAGGAAGGGAGGAGGTAGAGTAGGAAGGAAGGAGGTTGGAGTAGGAGGAAGAGGTAGAGTAGGAAGGAAGGTGGAGTAGGAGGAGTAGGAAGGAGGAGGTGAGGTAGCAGGAGGAGGGTGGAAGTAGCAGGAGGAGGTGGAGTAGCAGGAGGAGGTGGAGTAGGAGGTGGAAGTAGGGAGGAGGAGGTGGGTAGTAGGAGGAAGAGGTGGAGTAGGAGGAAGAGGTGGAGAGTAGGAGGAAGAGAGGTGGAAGTAGGAAGGGAAGGAAGGTGGAGTAGGAGGAGGAGAGTGGAGTAGGAGGAGGAGGAAGGTAGTGTAGGAGGAGGAGGAGGAGTAGGAGGAGTAGGAGGCATAGGAGGGGAGGAGGAGGAGTAGGAGGAGGAGGTGGGTAGGAGGAGTAGGAGGAGGAGGTGGAGTAGGAGGAGGAGGGTGGAGGTGGAGTAGGAGGAAGAGGAGGGTGGAAGTAGGAGGAGGAGGAGGGTAGAGAGTAGGAGGAGGTGGTTGAGTAGGAGGAGGTGGAAGTAGGAGGAGGAGGAAGTAGGAGGGAGGAGGTAGAAGTAGGAGGAGGGGTGGAAGTAGGAGGAGGTAGGAGGAGGAGGTGGAGGTAGCAGGAGGAGGTGGAGTAGCAGGGAGGAGGTGGAGTAGCAGGAGGGAGAGTGGAGTAGGAGGTGGAGTAGGAAGGAAGGAGGTGGAGTAGGAGGAAGAGGTGGAGGTAGGAGGAAGAAGGTGGAGTAGGAGGAGGAGGTGGAGTAGGAGGAGGAGGTGGAGTAGGAGGAGGAGGTAGAGTAGGAAGGAGGAGGTGGAGTAGGAGGAGTAGGAGGAGGGAGGTGGGAGTAGGAGGAGTAGGAGGAGGGAGGTGGAAGTAGGAGGAGGAGAGGTGGAGTAGGAAGGGAAGAGGAAGGTGGAGTAGGGAGGAGGAGGTAGGTAGAGTAGGAGGAGGGTGGTTGAGTAGGAAGGGAAGGTGGAAGTAGGAGGAGGAGAGAGTAGGAGGAGGAAGGTGGAAGTAGGAAGAGGAGGTGGAAGTAGGAAGGAGGAGGAGTAAGAAGAAGGAAGAGGTGGAGTGAGAGGAGGAGGAAGGAGGAAAGTAAGGAGGAAGGGAAGGGAAGGTGAACGGGTAAAAAGGAGGAAGGAAGTAGGAGTAAGAGGAAAGGAAGAGGTGGAGTAGGAGGAGGAGGAGGTGGAGTAGAGGGAGGTGGAGTAGGAGGAGGAGTAAGGGTAAGAAGGAAGAAGGTGGAGTAAGGAAGGAAGGAAGGGAGGAGTGGAGTAAGAGGAGGTGGAGTAGGAGGAGGAAGTAGGAAGTAAGAGAAGGAGAAGAGGGTGGAAAATGGTAGGAAGGAAGGAGGAGGAGGAGTAAAGGAGGAGGATGAGGGTGGAGTAGGAGGAGGAGGTGGAAGTAGGAGGAGGGAGGTGGAAGTAGGAAGGAGGAGGTGGAGTAGGAGGAAGGAGGAAGGAGGAGGAGGTGGAGTAGTAGGGAGGAAGTGGAGTAGGAGGGGAGGGAGGTGGAAGTGGGAGGAGGAGGTGGAGTAGGAGGAGGAGGGTGGGTAGGAGGAGGTGGAGTAGGAGGAGGTGGAGTAGGAGGAGGAGGAGTTGGAGTAGGAGGAGGAGGTGGAGTAGGAGGAGGGAGGGGAGTAGGAAGAGGAGGTGGAGTAGGAGGTGGAGTAGTAGGAGGATGTGGAAGTAGGAGGAGGAGAGTGGAGGTAGGAGGAGGAAGGATGGAGTAGGAGGAGGAGGTGGAGTAGGAGGAGGAGGTGGAGTAGGAGGAGGAGGTAGAGTGGGAGGAGGAGGTGGAGTAGGAGGAGGTAGAGGAGGAGGTGGAGTAGGAGGAGGAGGTGAAGTGGGAGGAGGAGGAGGAGTAAGCAGATGGACGTGGCGTTGCAGTGCAATAAAAGTTGACGAGAATCATTCTGTTACACGCATATAAACGCTGAGCAAAGTGTTACCAAGATGGCGTCGCCTCACTTGGACACTGGGAGCAGGGTGGGATTATTTAGGCATGTTTATAGCCCCTCCTTTCTGTCTCTCCCTCTCTGTCTCTCGGCCCCTCTCTCTCTCTCTCTCTCTCTCTCTCTCTCTCTCTCTCTCTCTCTCTCTCTCTCTCTCTCTCTCTCTCTCTCTCTCTCTCTCTCTCTCTCTTTGTGTGTGTGTGTGTGTGTGTGTGTGTGTGTGTGTGTGTGTGTGTGTGTGTGTGTGTGTGTGTGTGTGTGTGTGTGTGTGTGTGTGTGTGTGTGTGTGTGTGTGTGTGTGTGTGCGCGCGCGCGCGCGCATTTCTGGTATTGATATAAATCAGTGTCGATATTTTGAAATAGCAATATAATTACATTAAACATTTACACTAAAAATGAATAAGCAAAAGTGGAATGTCCAAAGAAACAAGAATCCATCAAAATCCAACAAGAAGGTTTCTTTGGTACTTCCTTCACCTCTCATTATAAAGCGCGAGCGGAGTGGTCTGTTTTGACGTCAGTGACGAAAATAATAAAAGAAATATCAAACAGAAAATAATTGATAAAATCTTCAATATCTGTTTTCTTCACGTGAGTGGTGGATGAGTCGAGTCCTCGAAACAATCGCGAAACTGAAGCTTCGAAATAGATCGAATCTTTATTGTGCGTCGAAGGGACGGTCCCTTATTCGCACTGCAGTTTCCTTTGTACCGACTCAATGCCTTATTGATTCGATAATAATAATCTACTTGAGTATTGTCTCGTATGGAGCTTATTCGTATAATATATCCCTTAATTACCATACCACCTACGGTTCATTTCCTCTTGCCAGGCCTCTCTATCATGCCAAAAGCTGATAAATATTCCAGATTCGGGGAGAGATAACACCTTTCTGTAGGCCTATGTACACCCTCCCCCCCCCTCCACACACAAAACCAATGATGACTCTATTGTAAATTCTTGACCGAGCATGAGGGTGTCAAATGACCTCGCACAGACCCATGTGGGAGGCTGACCTGACCTTAGAGATAATATGATAATTACAAGGGTTTAAGTGACACAGCTCGCCTCGGGGTCTAAGCTGTTACACGTGTGTGAGCGCATATGGGTGTGTACACGCACACATGTGCACGCGGCCATACATATTTCTGTTGTTGACGTTCAAGATGCTTGCTGTATGTAGTCACTCCTTTTTGTTTGTTTGTTTCTTTTTTTTAATAATTTACATACACCACATGCGGGTGCGTGCGCGCGTGTGATGTGCTGTGTGTGTGTGCTAATGTGTGTTATATCTTGTGTGTGTGTCGTGTGCGTGCGTATGTGTGTGTACGTGTGTGTGTGTGCGTGTGCGTGTGCGTGTGCGTGTGCGTGTGTACGTGTGTACGTGTGTGCGTGCGTGTGCGTGTGCTTGTGCGTATGTATGTGTGTGTGTGTGTGTGTGTGTGTGTGTGTGTGTGTGTGTGTGTGTGTGTGTGTGTGTGTGTGTGTGTGTGTGTGTGTGTGTGTGTGTGTGTGTCTGTCTCTCTCTGCATATATCTCTCTCTCTCTCTCTCTCTCTCTCTCTCTCTCTCTCTCTCTCTCTATATATATATATATATATATATATATATATATATATATATATGTATATATATATATATATATATATATATATATATATATATATATATATATATATTCATACTCTTAAACTTCTTCATATTCTTCTTAGTAAGTCTAATGATAATGAAGATGATGATGATAATAGTAATAACAGCAATAATAATAGCACTGATAATTATCTTGATGATATGAAAACAAGAACAACAACCCTAACATTACCACGAACAATAAATGAACATACAAATACGAATAAAAACACCGAATATCGACCAAGCACTGCCGGAAAGACCTTTGTCAGCCAACTCAAGGCAACGCCAAAAACAGTACCGGTAACAACAACAACAAAAACAAGAGGAAAAAAACAGTAACAAGGCCAAACGTTGGGAAATGTATTGATCATGCAACTATGACTTGCACGATTGCAACACAAAAGGAAAGTGACAGTTGATGATATTACCTTATCATGTATTTTTGTTTTAATTCTTGATATTACTGACATTTCCTTTTTTTCTCTATTTCCCCCTTTCTGGTTGACCTCCCTAGAGTAAGGTCAGAGAGAGAGAGAGAGAGAAAGAAAAAGAGAGACCGAGAAACAGAGAGAGCGGGGGAAAGAGAGAGAGAGAGGGAAAGAGAGAGAGAGAGGGAAAGAGAGAGAGAGAGGAAAAGAGATAGAGAGAGAGGAAAGGGAGAGAGAGAGAGAGAGAGAGAGAGAGAGAGAGAGAGAGAGAGAGAGAGAGAGAGAGAGAGAGAGAGAGAGAGAGAGAGAGAGAGAGAGAGAGAGAGAGAGAGGGAGAAGGAACCCTCCCAGCAAGGAGTCATACTAACCTGAGGGAAAGAGAGAGAGAGAGGGAAAGAGAGAGAGAGAGGGGAAGAGAGAGAGAGAGGGAAAGAGAGAGAGAGAGAGAGAAGAGAGAGAGAGAGAGAGAGAGAGAGAGAGAGAGAGAGAGAGAGAGAGAGAGAGAGAGAGAGAGAGAGAGAGAGAGAAAAGAGAGAAAGAGAGAGAGAGAGAGAGAGAGAGAGAGAGAGAGAGAGAGAGAGAGAGAGAGAGAGAGAGAGAGAGAGAGAGAGAGAGAGAGAAAGAGAAAGAAAGAGAGAGAGGGAGAAGGAACCCTCCCAGCAAGGAGTCATACTAACCTGCCCTATGACACGACCTTGCTATTACGACCTCCCCCCCCCCCACCCCCCGCCATCCTTGGGTCAAATAGGTCGTTCTTGGCAAGTCGTTCTCCAAGTAGTATGGAGGGAAATTTTGGATAAATGGAGGAAGAAGGAAGGATGGAATAAAAGAAGAGAACCCTGGAGAGTAGGAGATGTGTGGACAACAAAGAAATAAATAAATAAAAAAAAAGAGGAGAATAAATAAAGTACGAAGAAGGAAAAACGGAATGAGAGAGAGGATGATAAAGAAAACAAGCAGATATGTGGCAAATGAGGGAAGAAAGGAAGGAAGGAAGAAAGAAAAGGAGAATAAATAGGAGAAGAGGAAGAAAGAAGAGGAGGAGATGTGTGGATAAAGGAAGGGAGAAGGAAATAAAAAAAGGAGAATAAAAGAGGGAAAAAGAAAAATAGAATAAAAAAAGAAAATTAAAGAAAATACATACGAGAAGAAATGAGGAAGGAGGAAGAAAGAAATACTTTAAAAAAGAGAGAAAGGGAAATATGTGGATAATAAAATAACGATAATGAAGAACGAAAAATTTAAAACGAGGAAGAAAATAAAGATTAGAAGAAAAGAGGAATGGAAAAGTGAACAAAGGTGTAAGAAGAGAGAGACGAAAGAGAAAATTATGAGAGAGAAACACACACGTGATAAAAGAAGCAATACAGGAAATAATTACGAGAGGGAAAAAAGACAAGGATAAAAATCAATAAACCAAGTAAAATAAGAGAGAAAACCCGATAGAAATAACAAAGAAAATAACAAGTTTGAGAGAAATTAATAAAGGAAATAATAAATTCGAGAGAAAAAAAAATAAAAGAAAGAAAGACGAGAAAAAAAACACGATAAAAAGGGTAAGTAAAGAAAAGAACGAATATGAGAGAAAAACACAAAATAAAAGGAACAAACGAAAGGAAACGAAACGCGCTGATGAGTAAATAAGAGGAAATGACGAAAACAAAGGAAATGCCTCGAGCACAGGTTGTGGGGAGCGAAGGGCGGGGAAGAAGAGAAAGGGGGATAAAAGAGGAGAGAGAGAGGGGAATAAAAATGGAGAATGAAAAGGAGGGATAAAAGAGGAGAGAGAAAGAGAGGTCGAATAAAAGAGGAGAGAGAAAGAGAGGGCGAATAAAAGAGGAGAGAGAGAGGGCGACTAAAAGAGGAGAGAGAAAGAAAGGGAGAATAAAAGAGGAGAGAGGAAGGAGTAAAGGAGGAGAGAGAAAGGGGGAATAAAAGAGAAAGAAATGGGAGATACAAGAGGAGAGAGAAAGAAAGGACTAAAAGAGGAGAAAGGAAGGAAGAATAAAAGAGAAAGAAAAGGGATATAAAAGCAAGGAGGGAGAAACGAGGGATAAAGAAAGGGAAAGAAAGCGAAGGGGCCTAAACACAGGGAGTGGGAAGCGAAGGAGAATAAGCGAGAATAAATAGATAACAGAAACAGAAAAGCGAAGATGAAAAAAATTATAGAAGGGTGTGCTGGGGAACCACAGGAAATGGGGCGAAAATGTGTGTACACAGGGATTGGGGAGTGCATATGTGTGCACAGGGAGTAGGATGCCAGGCGTATACACAGGGAGTGGGGAGTACATGCGTGTGCACAGGGAGTGGGGTGTACATGTGTGTGCACTGGGAGTGGGGTGTACATGTGCGTGCACAAGGCGTAGGATGCCATGTGTGTACACAGGGAGTAGAGTGTACATGTGCGTGCACAGGGAGTAGGATGCCAGGTGTGCGCATAAGGAATGGGGGGACCTAAAGGTGTGCGCACAGGGAGTGGGGAACCAAGGGTGTGTGCACGGGGAGTGGGGACAAGATTAAGGAGCAGAATACGACATGTCAATCACACTAATGCACCGTTCCTTATGCACCAGGCTCTCATCTGCGCCAATGAATATCATCCCAGTAAGTTCATTTCACTTTTCTTACGCACTTCACTTTATAGATTACTCTCAATTTCACTTTTTCCCTCGTTTTGTCTCACGGCATCATAATTTTTCATTATCATTTATTTATTTGACTCTTTTTATTATTATTATTATTATCATCATACTTTTTGAGGGGTGACATCTGTTATTCTTACGAAGAAATAATAACAAACAGACCATCGTTCCTTCACTGTCTTTTTATTTACTCCCCCTCCGCTACTCCTCATAACACTTTCTTAAAAAAAAAAAAAAAAACTGCAACAAAAGTGAAAAAACAACTCAAAAGATAAAGAAAAAGAAAAACAAAAAAAGGAAGAAAAGCGAAAATATAAAGAAATATAAGACAAAAATAAAAACATTAAGAGAAAGAAAAAAGAAAATATAAAGAAACATAAAAGAAAAAGAAAAACATAAAGAGAAAACATAAAGAAAGATAAAAAGAAAACAAAGAAAAATAAGAAGAAAACAAAGAAACATAAAAGAAAAAGAAAAACATAAAAAGAAACAGAGAAAACACAAAGAAACACAAAAGAAAAAGAAAAACACAAAAAGAAAGAAAAAAAGAAACCATAAAGAAAGATTTAAAAAAAGCGAAAACTATAAACAGAAGATAAAGTGCCTCCAATGCACAAGCCCCTGACGCCTTAGGATCCCGCGGTGCCACTTGCTCACGAATGC
This sequence comes from Penaeus vannamei, assembly GCF_042767895.1. Classification (NCBI taxonomy): domain Eukaryota; kingdom Metazoa; phylum Arthropoda; class Malacostraca; order Decapoda; family Penaeidae; genus Penaeus; species Penaeus vannamei. The sequence goes on along the minus strand of NC_091569.1, from coordinate 15,058,965 downwards.
CACGAGGAGAGACAGCAGTGCGTGTCAAGTATGGGTGGCATGACACGGTTCATGATCTATGCACATTGTTGTTTCGGGGCTTTTGGAACAGCTGCGTGTGTGTGTGTGTCTGTTTGTGTGTTGGTCTTTCGGTCTATCTCTGTTCGGTTGGTCGTCTCTTTACCTGTCTGCCTGGTTGTCTGTCCTTTGTGTCTTTCTGTCTGGTAGTCTGTCTGTGTGTTCTTGTCTGTGTCTGTATGTTTGCCCTCTCTCTATCTACCTCTCTCTCTCTATCTACCCCTCTTTCTCTCTATCTATCTACCGCTCTCTCTCTATTTATCTATCCACCTCTCTCTCTCTGTATCTATCTATCTACCTCTCTCTCTCTATCGATCTACCCCTCTCTCTCTCTCTTCATTATCTTCCTCTCCCTTCTTTTCTGTTTATCTCCCTCCTTGCACTTCAATGCATACACTCACACACATCAAGAATTACCACTTTTCGCAGGAAATCCCAGATATCAGTCATAGCCATAAATCAATTCGTTATCAAAGTTGTCTAAATGTCGACAGCAAGGTATTGCAACGATTACCTCAAATAAATGTTCAGTGATCAATTCTGCAAAATCAAATGGATGTGCACTGCAATCATTTATGCAATGATGACCGTGCAACATTTAAACATACGTGCATTTAACTGTTATCGGTTATTGCTTCGGGTATTGCAACACCTCGCTTGACTATCAGCGAATTATATCATTCCGTTTACCTTACCCTCCGACTTTTTTCTCTTTGTTTTTTTCCATTTCTCTTTCTCCCTCTCTAATTATTTTTCTCTGTCTCTGTTTCTCTATTTCTCTTTCTCCCTATGGTTCTCTATTTCTCTTCCTCTCTCTATGGTTCTCTATTTCTCTTTCTCTCTCTATATGGTTCTCTATTTCTCTTTCTCTCTATATGGTTCTCTAGTTCTCTTTCTCTCTCTATGGTTCTCTATTTCTCTTTCTCTCTCTATGGTTCTCTATTTCTCTTTCTCTCTCTGAGATTCTGTATTTCTTTCTTTGTTTCTCTTTTTTCTCTCTCTTTCTCTTTCTCTCCCTTTGTCTCTATTTTTCTCTCTTAATCTTATATGATTTTCGCATTTGACATGATTTTGTCATAAGTGGATGCAAAGTCATTCTGCCCTTTGCATTGTTTCTGTGACCTGTCTTGCTTGACCTTACGTGACCTGATCGTACTCCGGGTGACCTCGGTGTAGTCACAGTGTCTGATTCTCTTTTTGTTTCTTTCTTCCTCCTTCATTCGACCTTTACTGTCCACTTCCTCCTCTATTTCATGTTTTTTCGTTCCATTCGTCTTACTTCTTGCTTCCTCCTCTTTATCACTGTATTTCCTCTTTCACCATGTTTTACAGTCCTCTATCCTCTCTTAATTCTCACTCTCTCTTCCTTTTATTTTTTTTTTTCATTCCTCTTCGTACTTCTATTCTCTTCCCCTTCTCTCTTTTAGAGAGAGAGAGAGAGAGAGAGAGAGAGAGAGAGAGAGAGAGAGAGAGAGAGAGAGAGAGAGAGAGAGAGAGAGAGAGAGAGAGAGAGAGAGAGAGAGAGAGATTTAGCATTTATCACTTACTCATTCAAGGGTTTAAAATCCTTGTTACGTCATTACGTCATGTTAAATAGTAGACGACTGATGACAATGGTGTAACAGCGAAACTATTTGAATTCCAATTATGTCATTGCTTAATCATTTTCTAGTTGTCTATGATCATGAGGTTAGTAAAACGCACATATTCAATTACACGTTTTAATTACAAATATAATTTTCCATTAATGATATCACTCATCCCTGCACAAATTTGGTATGTAAAATATTCAGAAATTATGAGGAAACACAAAAGTTATTAAATCGTATATATATATATATATATATATATATATTTTTTTTACACTAAATAGAACACTTCATAGAAATTGTATACAATATCAAATTCTGGAATTTTTCAACACCAAGAGCATTTTATAATGATTATCATATACATATCAAATTCACAGTTATTGAACTTCATAAAGTTTCCATCAGGAGCATTTATTAATCATCATATATATAGATTAGAGAGAGAGAAGAGGAGGAGAGGAGAGGAGGAGAGGGAGAGGGAGAGGGAGAGGGAGAGGGAGAGGGAGAGGGAGAGGGAGAGGGAGAGGGAGAGGGAGAGGGAGAGGGAGAGGAGAGGAGAGGAGAGGAGAGGAGAGGAGAGGAGAGGAGAGGAGAGGAGAGGAGAGGAGAGAAGAGGAGGGAAGAGGAGAGGAAAGGAGAGAAGAGGAGATGAAAGGAGAGAAGAGAAGAGAAGAGAAGAGAAGAGAAGAGAAGAGAAGAGAAGAGAAGAGAAGAGAAGAGAAGAGAAGAGAAGAGAAGAGAAGAGAAGAGAAGAGAAGAGAAGAGAAGAGAAGAGAAGAGAAGAGAAGAGAAGAGAAGAAGAAGAAGAAGAAGTAGAAAAGAGAATAGAAGAGAAGAAGAAGAAGAAGAAGAAGAGAAGAGAAGAGAAGAGATGAGAGAAGATAAGAGAAGAGATAAGAGAAGATAAGAGAAGAGATAAGAGAAGAGAAGAGATAAGAGAAGAGAAGAGAAGAGATAAGAGAAGAGAAGAGAAGAGACAAGACAAGAGAAGAGAAGATAAGAGAAGATAAGAAAAGAGAAGATAAAAGAAGAGATAAGAGAAGAGAAGATAAGAGAAGAGAAGATAAGAGAAGAGATAAGAGAAGAGAAGAGAAGAGATAAGAGAAGAGAAGAGAGCGTCAGAGAGGAAGACCGAGACAGTGAGAATAATAATAGTAAAAAAGACAAAAAAAAAAGAAAGAAACAAATGAAAAAAAAACACACCACTCACCCCCACTACACACCACACCACAACCCAAAATTTCCGACCCGATGAACCCAAAAATTCCTTAACAATAACAGAGCACGAGAGATGACACAAGACGCCAACCATCCTTCGCACGGCCGCCCGACGCAACGCACAGCCGAGCCGCCTCACACTTCAGAATAGAGATGCATACACAGTTCATTCAGTAACTCAATACCGGCGTGAGATGCGATCTTGTAATTTTGAAGTTGGGAGGATTTTTACG
>NC_091569.1:15054311-15055365 GCF_042767895.1 Penaeus vannamei | reverse complement strand
TCTCTCTTTCTCTCTCTCTCTTTTTCTCTCTCTTCTCTCTCTCTCTCTCTTCTCTTTTTCTTCTTCTTTTTTTTCCCTTTCTCTCTTTCCTTTCTCTCTCTCTCTCTCTCTCTCTCTCTCTCTCTCTCTCTCTCTTTCTCTCTCTCTCTTTCTCTCTCTCCTGGTACTACTGTTAATAAGGATGATTATATTAATGACGAGAATAATGAAAATAGTAATGATAACAACAACAAAAATAACGATAGTGATGATTATAGTAGTGATCATGATTATAATGATAATAATAATAATGATAATGATAATAATAGTGATAACGACATTAGTAATAATAATGATAACAGTGATAATGATCATGATAATTATCATGATTATTTTTTCTAAAAAAAAATCAAATAAATAACAAAACATGAAATAATATAAATAGATCCATAAAAACCTGGACACGAAACAAACAATAAAGTTTTTTTTTTCAGGGATTCCGATTCTCTTCTTAAGGGATCAGCTGATCGAATTCTGTTTTGTCGATTCTCTTTTGTTTCATTTCCAAAAGGACTGGATAACGTAAGAGGAAGAATAAGCACGGATGCGATACGAGGAGGAGGGAGGAGGAGGAGGGGGAAAGGGGGAAAAAAAAAGGGGGAAAGGGGGGGGAAAAAAAGGGAGGAAAGGGAAAAAGAAGGGGAAAAGGGGGAAAAGGGGGAAGGGAAAAAGGGGGGGGGAGAAAAAGGGAAAAAGGAAGGGGAGAAGAAAAAGAGGGAAAAGGGGGAAAAAGGAGAAGAAGGAGGAAGAAAGTGAGAAGGAGAGGAGGAAGAAGAAGAGATAAAGCTGGAGGAAGAGGAAAAGGATGTGGGGAAAGAGAAAGGATGAAAGAAGAACGACTAAAAATACGAATAAAAAGAGAGAGAAGATAAAAAGCAGAAATAGCGATGGAAGGACAAAGAAGCATCTCGAACCATCTCGAAAATTCTCGAAAGATCTCGAAGCGTCTCGAAGCGCAACAGATGAAGCGCATCGAGTTCCGTTTGTGATTTCCCGATATCCGGACAACCTCCTT
>NC_091569.1:15026811-15031811 GCF_042767895.1 Penaeus vannamei | reverse complement strand
AACCCCCTCTCCTCGCCCCCACTTCCTCCTCCATTTCCCCCAATACAACCCTTTGCAAACGTCATGAAATCTCTCAGTTATTCCAGGCACAAATCGATGGCTTTTGAGTGTCATGCACTGATGGGGAGCGTGCCTGTTAGTAGGTGGCGTTTGTTTGTGTCTGTCTGTTTCTTCGTGTTGTTGTTGCGTGTGTTTTCATTCGCTGTGTCTTTGTTTTGTCGTTGTATTTCATTGCTCCTCTCTTTCTCTCTCTCCCTCTCTCTCTCCTTTCTTTCTCTCTCTCCCTCTCCCTGTCTCCTTCTCTCTCTCTCTCTCCCCCCTTGTCTTCTTTCTATCTCTCTCTCCCTGCCCCTGTCTCCTTCTTTCTCTATCTCTCTCTCCTTCCCTCCTTCAGTATCTATATCTCTATCTCCCTCTGCCTCTCCTTCTTTTCTGCCTCTCCCCCCCACCTCTTTTCCTCCCTACCCTCCCCTACCTACCCCTCTCTCCCTCCCCTCTCTTCTTCTCTCCTTCAGTATCTCATATCTCACCTCCTCCCCCTTTCCTTATCTTCCCCCCATCTCTCCTCCTCTCTCCCTCTCTCCTCCACCTTCTCCCTACCTACCCTCCCCCTTTTCCCCCCCTTCTTCCTCCTCCTCTCCTCCCCTTTACATCCCTCTCTCCCCCCTTCCTCTTCCCTCCCTTTCCTCTCCTCTTTCCTCTCTCCCTCTCCTTCCCCATCTCTCCCTTCCCCTCTCCTCTCTCCCTCTCCCTCTCCTTCCCCCTCTCCTCTCCTTCCCTCTCTCCCTCTCCCTCTCCTCTTTCCTCTCTCCCTCGTCTCGCGGAAGTGAACTTTCAATGGCGAACAGCACCGCTAATGCACCCTTGCTATTTTTATTTATAAATGTCCACCTTAAGGGTAACGCGGATGCCATTCCTTGGGTAAGATCCTTGGGGTAATTCTTTCCTTCGAGGCTAATGGGCAGCGTTAGGCAAAAGCTGTATCCTTTATCGAGAAAATGGCTTTATGGGCACGGCCTGAGAAGCGAAGAAAAGGGAGAGAAATATATATTGGTATGTTATGATGCGGTGTCTGTGTGTGGTATTTATCTGTCTGTCTATCTATATTATCTACATGCTGCAGATATACATATACATGTTCATACGTACACATAAACATTTCTCCTCCACACACGTATATATATAGATAAATCGTGCTCACACACACACACACACACACACACAAACACACACACACACACACACACAAACACACACACACTCACACACACACACACAGCTCTCCCATTTCCCACGCGTAAACACCTCCCCAGGTACACACAACCCCCCTACCCCAGCATGCCAATTATTGATTTACCTGCGCGATTTTTTTTTTTAATCCATGACATAACAAGCAGAGAACATGACAAATTACGAGGTTTCCCTTGACAGCCTCACTTGCGGAGAGGTCTGAGCGATAGCGGTGGTAAGTCTATAGATTTTTAAATTTATTTAATGTAATGAAATATCTTTTTTTTAGTTCTGTAGCTTTTTAACGATTGTAATCAAGAATCATAAAAAATACTAGTGACGGGACGGTGTTACAAAGTCAGCTTCTAAGATATATATATATATATATATATATATATATATATATATATATATATATATATATATATATATATATATATAGATAGATAGATAGATAGATAGATAGATAGATAGATAGATATAGATATATAGATAGATAGATAGATAGATAGATAGATAGTTAGATAGATAGATAGATAGATAGGTAGATAGATAGATGATATATATAAATAAATAAATAAATATATATATATATATATATATATATATATATATATATATATATGTGTGTGTGTGTGTGTGTGTCTGTGTGTGTGTGTGTGTCTGTGTGTGTGTGTGTGTGTGTGTGTGCGTGTGTGTATACATATATATATATATATATATATATATATATATATATATGTGTGTGTGTGTGTGTGTGTGTGTGTGTGTGTGTGTGTGTGTGTGTGTGTGTGTGGGTGTGTGTGTGTGTGTTTGTGTGTGTGTGTGTGTGTGTGTGTGCGTGTGTGTGTGTGTGTGTGTGTGTATGTATATATATATATATATATATATATATATATATATATATATATATATATATATATATATATATATATATATATATACTGAGCAGGTTAAGAGAGAGAGAGAGAGAGAGAGAGAAAGAGAGAGAGAGAGAGAGAAAAGCCAGATAGATAGATAGATAGATAAAGAGACGCTTACTCAAACATCTTCCGAAGCAGCCGTCTTCCTTCCCGTAGCCTCCTCAGATAGACCCAAGGCGTCCCAGCCGTCGCGGGCAGAGTGGGCCTCATTCGGGGTGATCTACGATATATGATATGCGATATACGATGGCATCAATCTTTGCATTCTGAGCTCGCACTTTTGCAGAGTCCTTTTATTGTTTTTTTTTTCTCTGTGTGTTATGTGTATGAAATTGTCTCACTGTGTATGCATGATTTTAAGTGTGAATTTTTTTTCTGTGTATAATTTTGGGTGATCTACGATATATGATGATATTGTACGATGGCATCAATCTTGACTGTGTATGAGCTCGCACTTTTGCAGGATATTTTATTCAGGTTTTTCTGTGTGTTATGTGTATGAAATTGTCTCACTGTGTATGCATGATTTTACGTGTGATTTTTTTTGTCTGTGTATAATTTTGGGTGTGGATATTTTTTTTCCTGTGTATGATTTTTTGTGTATTATTTTATGCGTGTGTAATTTTGGGTGTGGATAAATTTTCTGCGTATGATATTGTCTGTGGATATTTTTTTGTGTGTGGATATTTTTCAAGTGTATGCTTTTGTGTGTGAATATTTCCACCTGTGTATACCATTTTCAGTGTCTTTGGATATTTTTGTGAAATGACTGTGTGTGTTAAATTATGTGCGTATGACACTTTCCTTATATTCACAAAGTCTATGAAATGTTTATGAATCCATTAATTGCGTGATACTGAAAGTCTTAAAACATAAGTTTAATTGTTTTATTCTTGAATGATGATAGAAATTATAACACAAATAAAATCCAAACAAAAAAAATGTTTTACCTCTTTCTCTTTCTCTGACAGTCAGACAGACAGACAGATGGACAGAAAGTCAGACAGACAATTGGCAGGCAAGCAGAGAGACTGAAAGACAGGGAGATAATCAGACATACATACAAACAGACTAACAAACTACCAGACAGACAAACAAACAGAAACATGCAACAAACAGACAGACAGCTAACCACCAAACAGACAAACAAACAAACACAAAAAACACACACACATACCCTCACCATCCCCCCCAACATCGTCAACTTTCCTCAACAACACAACTCCTTGCAAGTTGACTTATGCAACGAGGTGATCGCGGACCTTCTTGCACTGCCGATGCATTTGCAAGCGAACACTGGGTCTCTGTTATCTTATTACAGCAAACCCAAGATAACTCCGCGCTCTAATTATGGGGAGGAAACGCGCCGAATAAGACGACGGAATGTGAACGAGGGAGCTGGGGTCGGCAAGAATATGGCGGGGGTGGGGGTTGGAGGGGGGACGGTTGGGGAGGGTTGGGGGGAGGAGGGAAGGAGGGAAGGAGGGAAAGGGAGAGAGTGAGAGGGAGAGAGATAGTAGGGAGGGATAGATAGAGGGAGAGAGAGAGAGAGAGAGAGAGAGAGAGAGAGAGAGAGAGAGAGAGAGAGAGAGAGAGAGAGAGAGAGAGAGAGAGAGAGAGAGAGAGAGAGAGGATAGAGATAGAGTTAGATAGATAGATAGATAGATAGATAGATAGAGAGAGAGAGAGAGAGAGAGGTAGAGAGGTAGAGATGGAGAGATAGACAGAGAGAGAGATAGAGAGAGAGAGAGAGGAAGAGAGATAGACATAGATAGATAGATAGACAGATAGAGAGAGAGAGAGAAGAGGATAAATAGAGATAGAGACAGACAGATAGATAGATAGAGAGAGCGAGAGCGAGATAGATAGATAGACAGATAGATAAATATAGAGAGAGATAGATAGAGAGAGGGAGAGAGAGAGCAGAGATAGATAGATAGATAGATAGAGAGAGAGAGAGAGAGAGAGAGAGAGAGAGAGAGAGAGAGAGAGAGAGAGAGAGGTGAGAGAGGAGGGAGGAGGAGGGAAAAGGAGAGAGGAGAGGGAAAGGGAGGGAGAGAGAGAGAGAGAGAGAGAGAGAGAGAGAGAGAGAGAGAGAGAGAGAGAGAGAGAGAGGGAGAGAGAGAGAGAGAGAGAGAGAGAGAGAGAGAGAGAGGGAGGGAGGGAGGGAGGGAGGGAGGGGGAGGGAAAAGGAGAGGGAGAGGGAAAAGGAGAGGGAAAGGGAGAGAGAGAGAGAGAGGGAGAGAGAGAGAGAGAGAGAGAGAGAGAGGGAGAGAGAGAGAGAGGAAAGGAGAGGGAAGAGAGAGAGAGAGAGAGAGAGAGAGCGTGAGCAGGTGTCGACACGCTAAACACACTTACCTTGTCGACACAGCTCGTTCGAAACTCTCCTTATGGCCTAGTCTTGCACTTAATATCTTGCTCATATTTAACACGAAAAAGAACATTTTCTTTTATTTATCTATCAGCACGTGAAAAAAATTCTCCCATGAATAAATTAACGCATAATTTAGAATAAACACGCTTCGTTATAATCAAGAAAAAGAATATATTTTGTAAAAAGGAAGGTATAACATTTTTAAAAAATTTTGCCTTAAAGTTATATAATTAAAACTGATGAAATTTTTTTTGCAAAACGCTAATGATCATTAATTTTGAAATTATGTTTTCATATACTTTTTCCTCGTCTGTCTATCTATCAGTCTATGCATCTATCTGTCTGTTTATATGTTACGTCTTCCCTATGTTTTCTATCTATCTCTATTTCCGTTTATCAACCAAATAGTTTGTATGTTTCTATATATCTATCTCCTCTTTTTCCCTCTCTCTCCGTCTCTCTCTCTCTCTCTC
>NC_091569.1:15009311-15014311 GCF_042767895.1 Penaeus vannamei | reverse complement strand
CACCCTTTCCCTCCCCATTCCTCCCTCCCCTCCCTCCCATCCCTTACCTCCACCCCTCCACTCCCCTGTCCCTCACCTCCCTCTCCCTCCCCTCCCATCCTTCACCTCTCTCCTTCCCCACCTCTCCCCCCCTTCCCCATCCCTCACCTCCCTTCCCCTCCCCCTTCCCCATCCTTCACCTCCCTTCCCCCTCCCCCTTCCCCTTACCACCCCCTCCCCTTCCCCTCCCATCCCTCCCCTTCCCCTCCCACCACCCTCCCCCTTCCCCGTCCCTTACCTCCCCCATCCCTCTCCTTTCCCCTTCCCTCCCACCACCCCTCCCCTTTCCCCTTCCCCGTCCCTTACCACCACCCTCCCCTTCCCCTCCCATCCCTCCCCTTCCCCTCCCCTTCCCCTCTACCTCACATCCCTCACCTCCCCTCCCCCTTCCCCTTCCCTCCCCTCCTCCCCTCCCCCTTCCCTTCCCTTTCTCCCTCCCTCCACCCTCCCCTTCCTCCCCCTATCCCACCCCTCCCCCCTTCCCTTCCCCCTCCCCTCCCTTTGCGCTGAAGCCGGGGCCCTTAAGTGGAGGGCGAGCAACAGCGGAAGTCAATTAAAGGGGCGGCCACAAGCTCCTCGGAGGCAGAGCCGGAGGAGGAATTTTGCTTCGGCGCCAGACTCGGAAATTTGGTTATGGGGGGTTTTGAGGTTTTTTTTTTAGGGGTTGTTACTGTTAGGGTTGTAAATTTTTTTTATGGTTTATTAATTTTTTTAATTATTGCTATGGTTGTGGATTTTTTTAGGGGTTGTTATTGTTAGGGTTGTAATTTTTTTATGGTTTATTAATTTTTTTTTATTATTGCTATGGTTGTGGATTTTTTTAGGGGTTGTTACTGTTAGGGTTCTAATTTTCTTATGGATTATTGTTGCTATGGTTGTGGATGTTTTGTTTTTTATGGATTGTTATTATGATGGTTGTGGATTTTTTTTTTTTTTTAGGGATTATTGCTATTAGGGTTGTCTTTTTTTTTTTTTTCTTTTTTCTTTTAGATTATTGTTATCATGGTTGTGGATGATTTGTTTTTCATGGATTGTTATTATTATGGTTGTATTTTTTATGGATTATCATTCGTATGGTTGTAATTTATTATGGATTATTATTACTATGGTTGTGGATGTTTTCGCTTCTTTTAGGGAATTATAACTATTAGGATTGTGATTTATTATGCATTAAAATTACTATGGTTGTGGATTTTTTTAATGGAATATTATCATTATGTTTTTTATGGATTATTACTATTAGGATTGTAATTTTTTATGGATTATTATTACTATGGTTGTGGATGTTTTTTATGGATTATTATCATTATGTTTTTTTATGGATTATTACTATTAGGGTTGTAATTTTTATGGATTATTATTACTATGGTTGTGGATGTTTTTTATGGATTATTATCATTAAGGTTGTGGGTGTTTTTGGTGAAGGGGGGGGAGGGGGTCGAGGTGGTGGTGGTGATGGTGATGATGGTGAGGAAGATGGGGTAGATAAGGAAGAATAGGAGTAAGTTGGTGTTGATGAATAATAATGATGAATATGATGATGACTATGATGATGGGTGTGATGAAGATGAAGATGATGATGGGGATGATGAAGATGATGATGATGATGGGGATGATGAAGATGATGATGATGACGATGATGAAGATGATGATGATGACGATGATGAAGATGATGATGAGGAATGTTTCGTGATGATTATAATGATGATTATGATGACGGGGGTGATAGCGATGATAACGATGATGATGGTAATAAAAACGACAATATCATTGTTGACGACGATGATCATGACTTAAGTGGTGATGGTGATTATTGTGTCGATTACATTGGAGATGATAATGATGGTAACTATGATGATGGTGATGATAATGATGATAAGGTTGAATCAGATATATCATTACGTATCTTAGTATGTCTTAACAGAATCATGACGTTACTAATTTATAGGAAATGCGTAGAGAAAAGGAGATAGAGATGATGAGCGCGGGAATGAGGCAGAGAGAGAGAGGGAGAGAGAGAGAGAAGAGAGAAGAGCGGAAAGAGAGATAGAGATAGACAGACAGACAAATAGACTGATGAAGAGAGAGAGAGAGAGAGAGAGAGAGAGAGAGAGAGAGAGAGAGAGAGAGAGAGAGAGAGAGAGAGAGAGAGAGAGAGAGAGAGAAAGAGAAAGAAGAGAGAGAGAGAGAGAGAGAGAGAGAGAGAGAGAGAGAGAGAGAGAGAGAGAAAGAAAGAAAGAAAGAAAGAAAGAAAGAAAGAGAGAGAGAGAGAGAGAGAGAGAGAGAGAAAGAGAGAGAGAGAGAGAGAGAGAGAGAGAGAGACAGAGAGAGAGAGAGAGAGAGAGAGAGAGAGAGAGACACAGAGAGAGAGAGAGAAAGAGACAAAGAAAGAGAGAAAAAGATAGAGAGAGAAAGAGAAAGAGAAAAAAAGAAAGAGAGAGAGAGAGAGCATACGAACAAACAAATATTCACACAGACACAAAGTAAAAAAAAAACAAAAAACAGACAAACCGACAAATACACCGACAGACAACCGCCCAACCGACCAACCAATCAAACAAACAGACAATAAAAAATCACCCCCAAAAAAGGAGACGAAACGCCTTCACAGAAACGGCGTTCTTAGCATGAGCCCCAAAGACCCGAGATCTGCCGCTGGGCCAACACAGGAGACCCATAAAGTGCAAAAAAACAGGGGAGGTTTTAGCTGCGAGGAAAGGGGAAAGGGGAAATGATGGTGATGAGGATAAAACGATAAGGAAAATGATGGTGATGATGATAAAACGATAAGGAAAAGATAGTGATGAGGATAAAACGATAAGGAAAATGATGGTGATGATGATAAAACGATAAGGAAAAGATAGTGATGAGGATAAAACGATAAGGAAAATGATAGTGATGATGGTAAAACGATAAGGAAAAGATAGTGATGAGGATAAAACGATAAGGAACATGATAGTGATGATAAAACGATAAGGAAAATGATAGTGATGATAGAACGATAAGGAAAATGATAGTGATGAGGATAAAACGATAAGGAACATGATAGTGATGATGGTAAAACGATAAGGAAAATGATAATGATGATAATACTACTACTAATAATGGTGAAGTGATAGTGATAATGATAATGATAATGCTGATAATGGTGAAATGATGATGTAGTGATAGTAATAATGATACAACTATAGCTGATGATAAGGAATATGATGATGATGATGATAATTGAAGTGATCATGAGGATAATCTAATGATATCAAAGCTAACACTTAGGAAGATGATAATGATAATAATAGCAATAATAGTAATAGTGGTTATGATAATGATAATACTACAATGAAAGCAGTAATGATGATAATAGTGATAATAAGGATAATAATGATTACATTAATAATAGTAATGATGCATTTGATATTGATAATGATAGTGGTAAATTCATTATCATTATTGTTATTATTACTATTAGTATTATTACCTTCATCATTATTGTGATCATTATTATCATTATTATCATTATTACTAGTAGCAGACTTCAGATTTAGTTATATTACCATTTGTTACAATGGATATTATTTGCTGTGACATACTGTCTGTTTTATTTTGCTTCTAAATCTCTCCCTGTGCAAGGAATGCCCGGAGTTGCCATCCACTGGCAGCGCAAGGGATTGATTGAATAAAAGTGGTTGTAGTATTAGTATTGTTAGTTTTATCATTATCATCATTATTTCTATATCATTATTATCATAATAGTTGTTACTATCATTACTGCTATTATTATTATTACTACTATCATTATCATTATTATTATTAGCAGCAGTAGTAGTTATTTTTCTTATCATTATTATAATCGTCATCATTACTATGAATATTTTTATCATTACTGTTACTCCTAGTAGTAGTAATACTATTATCATTCTTGTTATCATTATATTTATCATTACTTTTATCATTATCATAATTCTTGTTATTTTTTGTTATTATTATCATCAATAATATCATAATCATTATTATCTTTATTACTATTGCTATAATTATTACTATCATTACTATCATCATCAGTATCATTATCATTATCACAATTAATGTTATGATATTATTATTATTATTGTTAATATTATCATTACTATAATAATGATAATTACTACTATAATTGCAATTATGTTAACTACATAATTGTTATCATTACTATCACTGTTATTACTATTATTGCTATTATTGCTATTATTATTATTATTATCATTATTATTATTATCATTATTACTGTTATTATTATTATCATTATTAACATTATTGTTATTATTATCATTACTATTATCAATGTTATTACCATAATTATTATTATCATTATTATTACTACTATCCTTATAATCATAATTATCTTTTAACATTATCATCATCTTTTTCTTCTTCTCCATCATCATCACTTTTTTCTCCTTCAGCACCACCATCATTATCTATATCACACATTCACCCCTCTATTTATTCGTATTATCTCTCGCACGGCATTCGATGACGTCATCAACTTGGTCCTAGGTCAAGTCGGCTTGGGATCAGAAGCTCGCCAAAAAGCGCGCATGATTTTCTCAACCCTATAGATGCCAGGATGTCGTTTATTCTATAAGGAGTTAAGGGATCAGAAAAATATAATTGGCGAGAAAGGGAATCGGAAACTATTCGTCGACTGTTAACAAGGGGATCGAATCCTAATATACCGAGGAATTGAGATCGTCTCTTATTTCGCGCGCATTTTTTTTTATTCTTCTCTTATTTCTTCTATTGTCGTTTGCTTGCACGCTAATGGTGAGTGAAATTTGAGAATTGAGAGGGAGAGGAAGGGAGGAGGGTGAAGGATGACGTAGAAGAGGTATGAGTGAGAATGAATATTATCTTCATCATCATTATTACCACTTCTATTACTACTATTAGTATTACTATAATCATTATTATTACTATCATCATTA
>NC_091569.1:14996811-15006811 GCF_042767895.1 Penaeus vannamei | reverse complement strand
AGAGAGAACGCTGAAGAGGCGGCCGGGGGAGAGGGGGAGGGGGGGGAGGGGGGGAGGCGCGAGCGCGTGGCCCGCGAACCCTATCAGCTAATGAAGGCAGCGTCGCCGTGTTGTGAAAGCGTGATAAGGGACGGGGCTTCTCGAGGCGGCCGGCCCTGGCGCAGGCCGTGTGTGATGGCTGATTGAGTCGAGGAGGACCTGGAAAGAGAGAAAGGGAGGGAGGGAGAGAGGGAGAGGGGAGGAAGGAGGGAGGGAGGGAGGGAGAGAGGGAGAGAGAAGCAGGAAGGAAGAGGAGAGGGAGAAAGGATAGGGAAGGAGAGACGGAGGGAGAAAGAGATAGATAGATAGATAGATAGATAGAGAGAGAGAGAGAGAGAGAGAGAGAGGTGAGGGAAGGAGGGAGGGAGAGGAGAGGAGAAGAGAAGAGAAGAGAGAGAGAGAGGAGAGGAGAGGAGAGGAGAGAGAGAGAGAGAGAGAGAGAGAGAGAGAGAGAGAGAGAGAGAGAGAGAGAGAGAGAGAGAGAGAGAGAGAGAGAGAGAGAGAGAGAGAGAGAGGTGAGGGAAGGAGGGAGGGAGGGAGAGGAGAGGAGAGGAGAAGAGAATAGAATAGAAGAGAGAGAGAGAGAGAGAGAGAGAGAGAGAGAGAGAGAGAGAGAGAGAGAGAGACAAAGAAAGAGAGAGAGAGAAAGTGAAAGATAGAGAGAGAGAGAGAGGCAATTTCATCTAAGTTAGGCATCATTCGCAAGTCCAAGAGGATCTATTAAGATGACAACATTACTCACAGAATCTTTTTTCTTCTTTTCTTTTTCTTTTTTCTTTTATTCTACCTCATTTTGAGTATTATTCTCCTGCGTGGTTATCTACTTGATCGTTCTTTTAATTCCATTAAATTTCTCCTGTCTGACTAATTTGAACATTGGATATCGTAGGGTTACTGGGGCTCCTTCAGTCTTATACAAGACTGTAACCGATAATTCACATCCCTTCTATAAGGTTTTACCTGATTTTTATCAACCTGCAAGAATTACCAGTTTTATGACCCTCAGTTCAATGACATTTGATGTAAGTCGATCGTCTGCAAGCTATTTGTAGACTTTGGAATGGATTGCCTTCAGAGGTAGTAACTTCTCTGACACTTGATAAGTTTAAATGACTAGCTATCACGTTTTTCTTACGTAAATAGTCGACTTTCTATTCTTTCCTTCACTGACACTTTTGGTGGTATGAATCTCGATTATTTCAGTGTGGCTCTTTATATAGCTTACAATGATAATAATAATTATAATACTCTAAGCCCCACCTGACCAGCACTTAGGTTTAAGTGAGGTAATCTGCTTATCAGCATAGCTTCTCCCTTAATCAGATCAAATCTCTACTTTTACTTGTCTACCGCATGCCACACCAACTCTCAGTGTATATTTACCACACGCCAGACCAATCCTCGACCTCTATTATTTGTTTTCTTCCCGATGTATTCGTATAAACGTCATATATCAGAAGGAGGCGGAGTTAATCTTGTCTTTTTCCCGAACACGTTACATAATTCTTGGTTGAAGGGCAATGCGGTGGTCTTGATGCTTCTCGTGATATGTACTCTATTCCGTGCAAGAGCTGCCCTCGGTTTTATGAAGGAGAAACCGGTAGAGTTTTAAGGAAAAAAGAGCTTACACATGCTGTTAGATACGCCAGAGAATCGGAAGCATGTTTTATTAATTTACGTGATGGAGGTAATCAGCTTACCTGGAAAGACGCCATATTAATTAATAAATCTTCGAATTCATACGATAGACAAAATGTTAGAAGCTCTTTTGATAAAAAAAAAATGCTTGTCAGTGGGACTTGGATGACCTTAAATCATTAGGGACGTGATTCAGCCTTTGTTCTCTGTTAATACGGAATACAATCTATTTTGGTTATTTTCATTTATTTATTTATGCATTCTTTTAACATTGTGTACACATGACTGTGTTTACATTTATACATATATACATAAACAGACACACACAAAAATATATGCATTTACATATACATTATACATACATACATACATGTATATATATATATATATATATATATATATATATATATATATATATATATATATTATATATATATATATATATATATATATATATATATATATATATATATATATATATATATATATATGATGTACATATATACATATTCATATGTATATATATATATACACACATATATGTATACATATGTATATATGTGTGTGTGTGTGTATAGATAGATAAATATGTATATGCATAAATATGTGTATATATCTTTATAAACATACATACATACATACATACATACATATATATATATATATATATATATATATATATATATACATATATATATATATATGTATATATATATATATATATATATATATATATATATATATATATATATATATATACATAATATGTACATACGTATATACTTACATATGTATATATTGATATGTATAGATACATACATATATATGATATATATACATATACATACATACATACATATATATATATATATATATATACATATATGTATATATATATATATATATATATATATATATTATATATACATATACGTATATATATATGTATATGTATATATATATATATGTTTATATATATATATATATATATATTTATATATATAAATATATATATATATAAATACATATATATATATATATGTATATATATATATATATATATATATATGTATATATATATATATATATGTATATATAGATATACATATATGTATATATATATATATATATATATATATATATATATATATATATATATATATATATATATATATATATATATGTATGTATGTATGTATGTATTAGGTGAATATGCCTTAAGTAAAACTTTAATGAGCATGCAGCGCACATAACAAAGTCGACCTGACACTGACCTTGTCTGGCGCTTCTTGTGAGCCTCATGATCCGATTCCGTGCTCTCTCCGGGGACGCCCTTGGGCACGGCGGCGCCCTTGGCCTCGTGCTTGCTCAGGCAGTCGAGCTTCATAGCGAGGATTTTTTTTTTTAATTAATGCTTGTGTGTTTAAAGGACGAGGGAAATATCTGTGGAAGGGAATTTTGTGGCGATGTATTATTTTCACTGTAGATGGATATCTTTATTTTTTTCGTTATTCTTTATTATTTATCGTTATGTTTATTATCTATTATTATCATTCGTTATCATTTATCGTTATTCTAGTTTTAATTTGTGATACGGACTACAATAAAGTTTAGATGAACACACAACAAATCTAGTTTATACCTTTGTTTACCATACAGACTAAGATTTTTATGAACCCCTAATTAGATAAAATCTCTACCTTTATTTGTCTACCGCAAGCCACACCAACTCTCAATGTATATTTACCACACGCCAGACCAGCCCTCGACCTATTAACCACACATCAGACTTTTAATTATGATTACCACATCCCAGACCAGCCCTCAGACTCACATACCACACACCAGACCAACTCTCTCCTTCAACACCACATCCTAGACCAGTTCACTTTGCCACATACCAGGCCACCCAAGTCCCACTCGAGCCCCATTCAGACCACAACATACCCCATTCTACCCTAGGCTAAATGGCGCCCACAGACCCGTGAAAATCTAGAATGATAGTTTAGTTAATATCGTGGACCGTAAATTCTATTCACGACCCTCCTTCTGGTCGCCTCGAAGCGCTACGACCTCGGTGCCGGGGTTTACGAAGGACTGCTGGTATAGGTGCGTGAGGTTTAATGTGTATATGAGTGGACAGTGTGAGTGTTTGTCTGTGCTTGGTGGTATATGTTTTATTGTGTATGGTGATGTGTATGTGTGGAGGTGTGTTGGCAGATGTGGATGGGGAAAATGTACCCTCTAATAGATTTATACATGGGCGGATGATGTACGTACGTTTTACACACATGTACACACACACACATACACACAAACGCCCGCGGACGCACATACGCACATACGCACGCGCACGTACATGAATCACTTTTATTCATGACTTTAATCAAACTATAAACAGACATAAACAACACCCATGCTCTCGGCCATGAATACTGATGCGCCTCATGGACGCCCATGAATATATGCATGATCTTCCCTTGCGGCGTGACAACCGAGCTGGCCGTAAATCGAGGGACGAGGCCATGAATCGGGCCATGAAGGGGCGCCCGGGAAGTGACAACACCGCCGCTGGAAATCAGTCACTGGGAAATATGTCTCGGCCCCCTGCCGCTCGCCCTCGAGGCTGCGACCGTGGCGGCGGTGTTTGGGTGTGTGGATGCGCGCGCATGCAAGCACACATGCACATTCAAACACACATACACGTGCAGGTACATGCACATCCAAGCACATATGTACATGTAAGCACACATACACATGCAAACGCACATTTAAGCACATACACTTCCTAGCACACATACACAGTCAAACACATACACATGCTGGCACATATACACATTCAAGCACACACACACACACGCATGTGCTGACATTATACGTGTTTATATGTATGACCGAAGGGGCATCCAAATACATGCGTACACAGGTGCACACACATATCCACACACACGTGCGAGTACATAGAGAGAAAGAGATGACAGAGAAAAATGGGAATAAGGCAGAGAGAGTGAGAGAGAGAGAGAGAGAGAGAGAGAGAGAGAGAGAGAGAGAGAGAGAGAGAGAGAGATAGAGAGAGAGAGAGAGAGAGAGAGAGAGAAGAGAATGAGACACAGACAGAGATCCTGAAGAGCCCTATCCTACCCTCCTCCTCCCTCCCCCCTTCCTCTCCCTCCCCCTCTCTTCCCATCCCTCACAACCCCTCCCCCCTAACCCCTTCCCTGCAAACCCCGTGACGTGTTCTGCATCTTCCATAACTCTCTCTGACGTCACACTAATTAGGGAGTGACGTCATCTGCCATCTTGAAGGGTTGACGAAGGAAGAAAATGGAGACAGAAGGGGGAACCTTGGTAAAGATATAAGTGGGAAAAATGGAATAAGAAGAGCAAGGAGAAATAGAATAATAATAATAAGCAATAAGATGGAAAGATGATTTGATATTGAGGAGGGCAAAAGATGAGCGATGAATGATAGGAATAGTGATAATCATGATAAAAACGTTGATAATAAAGACGATTAATGGTAATAATGATAATGATGATAATGAGGATGATGATGATAGTAGGAATACTACTACTACTAATGATAATAATGATAAAGATAGGGGAACCCATAGACAAAATAAGTAAAGAAAGAGATAAGAAATAAAAAAGAAATAAACGAAAGAGGATAATGGAAAGCCGATAACTGTCAGTGATAGTTTTATGCAGAAGGAGATACATTATTTCCACATCAAGGTTAGCATTAAACCATTTTATTCACTTTTTTTTTTTTTTTTTTTTTTTGTTTTACATGGTTTGCGATTTTGAGGAGGCAACAGTGGGTTGCTTCCATATGAATAAACAAAATGCGTTCATAAGCTAAGTGTTTATGAGCATAAAATAATAGAATGTTAATGATATTGATGATAATGATAATGGTGATGATATTTATAATGATAATGATAATGGTGATGATATTTATAATGATAATGATAATGGTGATGATATTTATAATGATAATGGTAATGATACTGATAACATCGTAAATGATAATGAAGCTGATGATCTATAATAATGAGTTGCCTCTCCTTTCTCTCTCTTATACTCTCTCCTTTTCCCTTTCCCTTCGGACCTGAAGATGGATTCCACGAGGCTTCCGAAAGTGTCGTCCCTATTTCAGTAAATCTAGTTTGCATATTGTGGGTTTTTCTAACGTGATGATAATAGGCAGAATGATGATGGTAATAATGATAAACATAGTGATAATAATAGTGATAGTGATAATAATAGTAATGATATTGATAATAGTAGTAATGATAGTGATAATAACAATAGTTATGATGGTAACAATAATAATAGTAATAATGATAAATATAGTGATAATGATAATAATAATAGTGATAAGAACAATAGTAATGATCATAATAATATTAATGATAATGATGACAATGGTAATATTGATAAGGATAGTGACAACAACAGCATAACCAACATTACTAATGACAATACTGACTACAATATCAACATCAGTAATAATGACCAACAGAATTAGAAAAAAATATTGAAAAAAAATGAATACAAAAATCTTGTACCATCTGATAATACATCGTGCATTCACTTCCCTAACATTCTCTCCTTCGTATATTTTGAACACTTTTTGGAATTCCTTGTCCTTCACACCAACAACCCAGACGCGTGTGGACAAGTAGGCCTACCCATGCTTATTCCCTTGGATGAAATGACGTCACTTCGATGGAAATGACTAAAGCCATATCGACTTTTGATATTCGATCTTGTATACATATCCAGCTTGGGTTTTCTCCTCTGTGACTATTTACTATTCTTTTTAATTTCGGTAAAGTTCGTTATTTTTTCCATTATTATTGTTATTATCATTATTATTATTATTGTTATTATTATCGTTATTATCATCATCATTATTTTATTATTATTATTATTATTATTATTATTATTATTATTATTATTATTATTATTATTTTCATTATCATTATTATTATTTTGCTTTGATTAGCTGACTAAAAGTGAAATAGATTTTGAATTTTAGAAGTCCTGGTACAACTAAAAAAAAGTCAGTAATAACGAAAACTGTTTAATTGGCTAACAGCGCATCAGTAGGACAAAAGTGAAATAAAAGAATGAATTTAATGTATTTTGCATTAACTTATTTATTTTATCTCATTAATATTTCTGCAATATATAATTTGTTTTTTTTTTCTTTTTATTGTCATCGTCATCAAACGCAAGCCCAAACATTTGTAAAAGAAAAGATACACACAAGCACGCACTTTAACACCTACACACACACACACACACGCACAAGCAAAAACCCACTCACACACACACACACACACACACACACACACAAGCAAACACCCACTCACACACACACATACACACAAGTAAACACTCACACACGCACACGCACACAAGCAAAAACCCACTCACACACACACACAAGCAAACACCCACTTACACACACACACAAACAAACACACACACACATAAACACAAGTAAACACTCACACACGCACACACTCACAAGCAAACACCCACTCGCACACGCACGCGCACACACACACAAACATACACCCACTTACACACATACAAAACCCGAACGAGATTTAACACTCTAAATTCCAAAAGATCTGTTCATTTTACTCTTTCCGCGCCCAAGTCTCGCTAAGATAATATCTCCAATCAAACTTTCTTGCTCTTGCTAAAACTTTCTTGCGTTCTTCCCTTCAAACCGTCTTGTTTTCTCTCTCTATCTCTCTCTCTGTATTTCTTTCTCTCTTTCTCCCTTTCTCTCTCTCTCTCTCTCATTCTTTCTCTTTCTCTCTCGCTCTCCGTCTCTCTCTCTCTTTTTTTCTCTCTCCGTCTCTCTCTCTCTCTATCTCTTCTCTCTCTCTCTCTCTCTCTCTCTCTCTCTCTCTCTCTCTCTCTCTCTCTCTCTCTCTCTCTCTCTCTCTTTCATTCTCTCTCTCTCTCTCTCTCGCTCTCCGTCTCTTCTTTCTTGTGTTCCTTTTGCTACGCTGGGATTTAGCACTTTCTGCACCAGCGAGAGAGGTTGTCTTCGCAAAACACAAGACTGTTGGAAGTGAGAGGAGGTGGGGGGTGATAGGGGGAGGGGAGGCGAAGGGAGGGAAGGGGGGGGTTCGTGTGGGTTCTTCTCTGATTTGGTTGTGGGTTCAAGGTGGGCGATTTGTCTCTTTTTCTCTCTTTGTTTATTTCTATGTCCCTTCGTCTGAGTGTGTTCCTGTGTCTATGTCTAACTCTGTCTCTGTCTTTGTCTCTCTCCACACACACACACACACACACACACACACATATTTATATGTATATATGTATGTATGTATGCAATTACACATGTACACATTTATAAATCACACCCAACTCTTCTAGTCGAAAAGCTTCGAAGAAACCAAGCCTAAGTAGATAGAAAAGAAAAGAAAAGAAACAACAACAATAAAACTCGCGAATTGCAAAATCGGAAAATTTTGCACAGCCTTTGCAGTCTAGTTGGCACAAATGGATCTTATTTCATTTAACTTCCTTTTAAGATTGTAGTTTCAAAATCATACTTAAACCTGAAACTAAGTAAAATATGTGATCCGGGTGTGTTTTTAAGCTTTGTTTACCGATGCTATTAGAAAAGTAATGATGGCAAGATCGGGTATCAACACCATCATCATTTTCCCCGCGAGCGAACAAACATAATAAAACAAAATAATAAAACACAGGTGCAGATACTGTGTCTCATCTTATCTTGTCTCTTATATGAGTATAAAAACAAGGCGACATTGTAAAATATTAATATTTACTTTCCTTGTTCTTCCTATTTTCTCCAAGAAATGGCATACAGCAACTGCGGTCTCTCTCCCCCTCTCTGTCTCTCTCTATCTCTCTCTTCTCCCCCCCCTCTCCCTCTCCTTCCCTCATTCTCTCCCTCCCCCCTCTCTATCTCTCTCGCCTTCCCTCTCTCCCCCTACCCCCTCCCCTCTCACTCTCTCTCTCCCTCCCCCCTCCTTCCCTCTCCCTCTCTCTCTCTCTCTCATTGACATTCATATATTCATGATCGACAAGGGAGTTTCACGTGTGTTACATGAAGATAAGAGACACAATATCCGCGCCTGTGTTTTATTGCCATACTTCCGTGGGACCTGTGGCACCGACGCCCGCGAGGCACTCCCAGCGCCGCCCGTAGAATGCCAAAGATGGGCGCGGTCGGGAGGGCGAGGGAGGGCCGGGCGAGGTACGGGCGGAAGTGACGGGCGGGGTGGCGGCTCTGCTTGTCTGTTCACGTATCAGTCTGTCTGTCTTTGTATATGTACTTCACACATATAATTATCTATCTATATCTATATCTATCTATCTATATGTGTGTGTAAATACATATACTGCACACACACACACACACACACACACACACACACACACACACACACACACACACACACACACACACACACACACACACACACACACACACACACACACACACACACACGCACACACACACGCACTACACTGCGTGCATATATATCGTCTCTTCTAAATTCTACAACTAACTATTGGAAACGGAAGACTGCCAGACTAAAATAATTTGGATACAATGATACCTTCAATAATTTTCTTTCCCAATAGATTTAACCAAACCAACTTTCCACAAAAGAGAAACCACTCATCCAACTTTAAACGCCAATGTAATAATAACTGGCGCGAAAGGAACGAAGAAAATTAAATTGTAACTGAAATAATTCCGGGGTTTAAAACTGACGCGGACAGTAGCTGATCAAATCCCCATCCCTCGAACTCAATCTTACTGACAACCGAAAACGAGGCTAAAATATGTAAGATAGATAAAATGAAATAGAACAAATAGATAATAATAATAATGATAATACTGATAATAAATCAAATCAATATAATTAGTTGTAAATAGAACCATGCATTTGACTGCTAAGCGGCAACATTTGGTCGATATGTATATATATATATATATATATCAGGGCACTACGCCTTCTCCGTGACAATAAATCGATAAACACGAAAGAAAATAGAAATGAACCAATTCTAAAGATCCTGTTTATGTTTGATTAACCTTAAATTTGTTAACTCATCTTAGAACACCCACATTCGACGTTAATTTCAACGTGGATCTCTTTATCCTTAAATGATGCGTTTTAATATCTCATTTCAGAAAAAAATAAATTTTGATTTGAGTATATTTTGATCTGCACCTAACACACACGCATGCACACACACATACACACAGACACACACACACACACACACACACACACACACACACACAGACACACAC
>NC_091569.1:14991811-14994311 GCF_042767895.1 Penaeus vannamei | reverse complement strand
GAGAAAGGATTTTTAAAGGTGACGCGCCAGGCAACAGGCGGGAGATACACACAGGTGAAACAGGTATTCATCCCAGAACAATTATGTCAATACTTCGCACCAACGTATATAATGTTCACTTTTATACCTCCGTGTATTTTTTCTCTCTCCGATTAGGTTGTGATTATTATAGAAAGTTGTTGTTGGTCAGGTTTGTTGGAAGTGGCCTTTGTCGTGGGTGAATGTGATGTATTAGATACACTGGAGCTTTAAAATGTCATTTTTTTACCTGTTGTGTTTTTTGTGTTATGTATTAAACTGTTTTTCTATTGATATTTTGATGTAATTTCTATTATGCATGCAATGGATTCAATTTGTTATATATGTATATGTACAATAGAGAAAAAATAAATTATACTATACATAAACACACATCTATTTGGTGCGTCGAGGCACAATATTGTCTCCAATTATTTCAAAATAGCTTAATAGAATTTGACAAACTTCCAAGACAACAGACTGAAATAGACCATCATACATGCAGGATGCATAAAGGACATGTAACAGAATGAAGCTTTATGAACACCCACCACCTGGCTTCCAAATAGTCACGTGATCGCGCCCCGAAGCCTGCCTGGAAGGGTGAAAAGTATCGACTGAAGGGTGGCTTCAGGTCAGGGCTAATAGATGATGTTATAGTATAATGTTGTGCTATATAGTATGATAGGGTAATATGGGTCGTAAAGATAAGATGGCATATAAGTTCAGTATATGGTAATTGTGATGATAAGTATAATAGTGGATAATCGGTCTGACAGGTTCCTTCTACACAATCTTTCAATAATATTACGATGACATTGACTGTATTATCATCATTCTATGATATTTTTTATATTTTTCAGTGGTTGTATTCCCTTTTTTTTGGGGGGGGGGGGATTTGAATCGGTCGTGAAATGTAAGTTTACATTTTGTTTCTTCTAAGGCTACACTTTTGATATTGTTATTACATTTCTACATTCTGTGATGGTCCAAATTTAGTGATTAAACCTGAAAATAATTACTGACTTTAAAAATCCCTGTCGTGCATATGTTTCAATTGATGATGGCGATAATAATAATGATAAAGATAATGACAGCAATGACAATTATAATGATGGCAACAGTGATGATAATGTTAACAATAATAATATGATGATGCCAATGATGATGATGATAATTATGATAATAATACTAATGATAATGATGATAATAATGATGAAAGTTATGGTAATAATAGTCATAGAAATGATGATAATGATAATGATAAAGAGAAACTAAGAAAAGGAAAGAAAAAAGGGAAAAGAGAAAATGTAATACAATGAGAAGAAAATAAGAAGGAGAATCATATATACATATACTAAGAGTTTTAACGATGATGATGATAACCTCTCGCCCTCCCCCCACTTCCCCTCCAAAACCCTTTTCCCCTCCCCCCTCCCCAATCACCCGTTTCCTCTCTCCCATCTCCCTACCATCCCCATTCGGCTCTCCCCTCCCCACCTACCTCTCCACCAACCCCCTCCCCTTCCCCACCAACCCCCCATCCCCTATTTTCCTCCCCACCAACTCCCCATCCCCTCCTCTCCACTCCCCCACCAACCCCTCCTTTCTTCCCCACCAACCCCTCTCCCCTCCCCTCCTTTTTTCAACCCTCTCCCCTCCCACCAACCCCATCCCTTCTCCCTCCCCACCAACCCCAACCCTTCTCCTCCTTTCCTCCCCACCAACTCCATACCTTCTCCCTCCCCACCAACCCTTTTCCCTCCCCTCTCCCCACCAACCCTTTTCCCTCCCCTCCCACCAACCCCCCATCCTCTCCTTTCTTCCCCACCAACCCTCTCCCTCCCCACCAACCCTTCCCCTTCCACCCCCCCCCATCCCTTCTCCCCTCCCCTCCACCTCCCCACCAACCCCATCCCTTCTCCCTCCCCACCAACACCCAACCCTTCTCCCCTTCCTCCCCCATCAACCCCAACCCCTTTTCCCTCCCCTCCACCCTCCCCACCAACCCCATCCCTTCTCCCGCCCCACCAACCCCAACCCTTCTCCCTCCTTTCCTCCCCACCAACCCCATCCCCTCCTCCCTCCCCACCAACCCCTTCCTCCCCTCCTCCCCTCCCACCAACCCCATCCCTTCTCCCTCCCCACCAACACCCAACCCTTCTCCTCCTTTCCTCCCCACCAACCCCATCCCTTCTCCCTCCCCATCAACCCCAACCCCTTTTCCCTCCCTCCACCCTCCCCACCAACCCCATCCCTTCTCCCGCCCCACCAACCCCAACCCTTCTCCCCTCCTTTCCTCCCCACCAACCCCATCCCCTCCTCTTCCCACTAACCCCATCCCTTCTCCCCCTCCCCTCCCCACCAACCCCATCCCTTCTCCTCCCCCACCAACACCCAACCCTTCTCCTCCTTTCTCCCCACCAACCCCATCCCTTCTCCCTCCCATCAACCCCAACCCTTTTCCCTCCCTCCACCCTTC
>NC_091569.1:14974311-14984311 GCF_042767895.1 Penaeus vannamei | reverse complement strand
GGGGGAAGAGAGAGAAGGGAAGATGGGAAGAGGAAGAGAAAGGAGGAATGTAAGGTAGTGAGAAGAGAAGAGGGAAGAAGAGAGAGGAAGAGAGTGGAGGAGAAGGGGGGGGGGGAGAAGGGGGAGGAAGGGGGGAAGAAGAGAAAAAAGGAAGAGTGAAGGAAAATGAGGTGTTGGGGGAGGAAGAGAAGGAAGGAATGTAAGGGTAAGAAGAGGAAAAGGAAGAGGAGGGGAGGAAGAGAGTGGAGGAGAGAGTGGTGTGTTGGGGGAGAGGAAGCGGGAGAGGAAGGGAAAGAATAGAAGGGTAAGAAGAGAAAAGGGAAGAAGAGGGAAGGAAGAGAGTGGAGGAAAATGTGGTGTTGAGCGAGAGAAGAAAGAGATGGAAGGGGGGGAAGAGAAGGATAAGAAGAGAAAAAGGAAGAAGAGAGGAGGAAAATCTGGTGTTGGGCGTGGAGAAGAAAGGAGAGGGAAAAGAGAATGAAAGGGGGGAGGAAGGTAAGAACAAGAAGAGGAAAGGGGGAAAAGAAAAACAAAACAAAGAAAAAGTATTTGCGGTTTGACACAGGGAGGAAAAAATTTAATGAAGAATAATTCTTGGTTTGACTTGGTGTTTGAGGAGAGGCGAAAATGGGAGAAAGAGAGGAGAAGTATGGATAAGAAGAGGAAAAGGGAAAAGGAAGGAAAATCTATCTTTTCTTGATTCTGACTTAGCTTCGAGAGGAAAATCTGCGCAAGACAAGAGGCTTATTAAGAAAGACTGACTCGGCCGCAGGAGGAAAATCTGGCGCTGGAGGTGACGAAAAAGAAAGAAAAAAAAATCTGAAAGGAAAATCTAGCGGAGGACACGAGGCGAAGGAGAAGAAGAGAAAGGAAAGGCGGATGGATGGATAAAAAAAAGGTGAAAAGGGAAAAAGAAAGAGAATTGATTACGATTTAGGAGGAAAATCGGGACGGGAGACGAAGAGGAGGAGAAAAAGATAATGTATCTTGACATGGCGTCACGACGAAGGGGAAAAAAAAACAAAATCAATGTAATTAATTCAAAGGTGGAGGAAAATGCTGCTCTCATGTAGAAGGACTGTTGTTACCTTTCATATTACCATTCTTATGCTCATGCTGATGTTTTATACCATTGATGAAGCCAAAAAAAAAAAAAAATAAAAATAAAAATAAATAAAAATAAAAAAATAAAAATAAAATAAATAAATAACAAATAAAAAATAAATCATACATGTTACACTTTAATTTCTAAAGTTTTATTATTATCATCCCTGTTTTTTTTTCAGGAACAAAATAATAGTTTGCAGTAACGACGCAGCGTGTTATCTGCTTGTTGTCGCTCTGTTGCAAGCCGTGAAACCTGCTTTTACTAACAGGATTGGAATGAAAGGACAGAAAACCCGACGCATTTGCAACTCTGACGGCATTTTTGCACTCCATTTCTTTCTGTCAGTTTTTAATCTTTTTACAGCTTTTGCCCCGAGCATTGCATTCGTTCGCAACACCAGATCAGTGCTTGATATCTTGCAATCGTGACATGCATGGATTCAGCGGCTGATGAACGTTACTGCGAGCAATCAACGCGCAACCCATTGGGCGGGCGGGGGCGCTGCTGCTCGCTCTCGCCTCTCGGGCGCCGTCGCTGGGGCGAACGCGCGCTGCCTGTCGCTTTCTCTGTCCCTGTCTGTCTGTCTGTCTGAATGTCTGTCTGTCGCTTTCTCTGTCCCTGTCTGTCTGTCGCTTTCCCTGTCTCTGTCTGTCGCTTTCTCTGTTCCTGTCTGTCTGCCTGTCTCTTTCTCTGTCCCTGTCTGTCTGTCTGTCTCTTTCTCTGTCTCTCTGTCTATCTATTTGTCTCATACATTCTTTCTCTGGCTCTTCATTCTTTTCTCTCTGTGTTTCTGTCTGCTTGTTTCTTTTTCTGCCTGCTTGTCTGTCTCTCACACATCGTTTCTCTCGCTCTTTATTTATTTTTTCTCTGTCTGTCTCTTTCTCTGTCTCTCTGTCTATCTATTTGTCTCATACATTCTTTCTCTGGCTCTTCATTCTTTTCTCTCTCTGTTTCTGTCTGTCTGTCTATTTGTCTCTCATACATTCTTTCTCTGGCTCTTCATTCTTTTCTCTCTCTGTTTCTGTTTGCTTGTCTGTCTCTCACACATCATTTCTCTCGCCCTTTATTTATTTTTTCTCTGTCTGTCTGTCTATATGCCTGTCTCCCTATCTCTCTCTATATATGTATATATGCATATTATACACACTGTACACGTTCAAACACACACACACACACACACACACATATATATAGACGCATTTGTATGTATATTCTTTCATTATGAATATATTTTTTTATGAACATGAATTTCGAAGTATTCATCCTTCACTATCACAGCTAAGAACACAGCTGCCAAAGAAAAAGGAATTCTATCAAGAATTTATCTGAGGTGGAGGACGTAGCAACACTGGTGTCATTTGTTTTGTGTCAGAAATACGATTTCCGAAACTATAACCGCTTGATGTATTTATAGATACGTTCATATACGCTCTCCTATACGCATACTCACACTTAGAAGAAAATAATGATTAATAATGATAATGAAACTAATAATAATAATAAAAATAATAAAAATAATGATAAAGTTAATGATTGAAAGGATTCATTCATATCAGCTCTTGAACGTCTCTTCGCAAAGACCACCTCCAATCCCTCTCCACAAGTCATTATAAACTTCTCTTGCAACATTCAACATGCGATGCAACAATGGCGCGTTTTCATTTGCTGGTGACGCACGTTCGCCGATAATCCAGGTTAGCTGTCATATTTAAGCTAAGACCCGAGTAAGCTAGATTTAGGAGGGCCAAAAGAACTACTGGCTTCCTCCGCTTATCTTATGGGCGTCGCCATTGTTTCGTGTTTATTTATGGAATATAAATGTGTCAATAGCTTTTACGCGCGGGGAAATTTATACTGGCGGGGCGGACGCGATTGTAGCGACGCGCTGGCTGGATGTCGATGGGATATTTTTACTTTTAGTTGTGGGGTGGGAGTAATAAATATGCTGAGGATAAATTAAGGGAAAGGCTAGATCAGTAGCAACTCGAGGAGGTGTCATGGCGTCTGTTTTGATGATTGTTCAATGAAAATATAACCATTAAAATAATTATTTTCCATCCTTTTTGAAAATTGAAGAGACCAAAATGATCGACCATATTCACAAAGCATCCGTAACTTTTGTGACGTCATCAAAATAAACCCCATGTGCTTTTTCCCCCAAAATCGAATCAGACGCCATGACACTTCCTCGAGTTGCTACTGATCTAACCTTCTCTGATAAATTAATCAGTTGACGAATAAATAGCCAGAAAGAGAGTGAGAGAGAGAGGGGAGAACGGCAGACATGGACAGAAATGGAAAGGGAGGAAAGCAAAAGAGAAAGAGAGAATAGTTTCTTTCCATTCGTCACACTGGTCATTCTTGGTGTCACAGGCTGTATGGTTAATTTTGCTTCTAAATCTCCCCCTGTGTGCAAGGAATGGCCGGGGTTGCTATCCACTGGCGGTGCGGGATTTAAACGCAGGTCAAATGTTATATATATATATATATATATATATATATATATATATATATATATATATATATATATATATATATATGTGTGTGTGTGTGTGTGTGTGTGTGTGTGTGTGTGTGTGTGTGTGTGTGTGTGTATGTTTATCAATATATATGTATATATACATATAAATAAATATATATACATATACTACATGAAGACCTACTTCTAATACAGTAAATTAGATGCATTTATTTAAACCGTCTCGAGGCCAACCCGCGTTCCTGGGAGGATTGCCTCGGTCACTCCTCCGCCGCCATAGGCCTAGGCGAGACCTCTCTGCCGTTGCGGTTTCTCTTGGGCTCGTGCTTTATTTCTATCCTATTTCTATTTTCTATTTCTATCCTATTATTTCCATGCTAGGGATTAGGGCGATATATAACGCTTTCGTAATATATTACATAGGTAGGATTTCTTGTGATTATTTTTGGCTGTTGTTTTGTTTGCGTTTGTTTATATTGGTGACTGAGATAAATAAGTTGTAAATATTAAGTTTATTTTTTTTTCAATTCACAGATAATAATCAACTCTACAATAATTGAATAATGATTAAGAATGGAATATAACCCTACGTTAATAATGAAAGATAATTAACATATAATAAATGGCAACGTAAGATATATAAATGGTAATGGAAGATTACTTTCAAGAACAAGTATAATTATAAGGAAGTATTACAATACAATAAACAATCAGTAAAGAAAATACATTAATGGAGGATGTGATAAATGAATAGTTAACGAAAGGATTATAATAACTTAACGGCATTAATGAGCCTTATAATATGGATTGAAGAATATATGAATATCCAATCACGAGTAGTACTTTAACGCTAGCTGTTGTCACGTGGTATTTAGCCGCTCAGATCAAGCCGCATCCTTAAGATCTGATTTCTCGTCTTTGATTTTGGTAAAAGCATTAGCGGAAGTAGAGTTCAAAGGAGCTGCTCTTCCCCTGAATTCTCTTAATGACATACCAGCCGTAACAATATATATATATATACACACACACACACACACACACACACACACACACACACACACACAACACACACACACACACACACATATATATATATATATATATATATATATATATATATATATATATACGCATACATACATATATATATATACATATATATATATATATATATATATATATATATATATATATATATATATATATATATATATATATATATATATATATATATATATATATATATATATATATATATATATATATATATATATATATGTGCATCTATCTGTCTATCTATCTGTCCATCTATATGAATATATATATATATATATATATATATATATATATATTTATATATATTTATTTATTTAATATAATACCAGTAGTAGTAGTGACAATGATAATAATGATAATGGTAATTATGATAATGATAATAGTAACAATGGTAAGGATAATAAAAATGACAATAATAATAATTATAATCAAGCTATTAATGATTAAAATGGCAATAATGATAATGACAACAACACTAACAATTATCATAATTAAATGATAATGATTATCATAATAAGAGCAATAGAAACTATGTCAATTATTGTTTTCAATAATTCCCTTGCTAATGAATGGTCAAAATAAACTTAATTTCCTGTTTTATAGATTCAATATTAGACTTGATGTAATAAATCTCTCCTTTTAAACACTATCCCTTTAATATACGTGCACATGAACATAGTTTGACATGCATCACAATTATATTACCTGTTGATTCCGTTATTTACAGCTTGCAGCAATATAATGCTATACGGGAGTCAATGCAGGATTTAAAATGGAAAAAATCTTTCTCTGTCTGTCTGTCTGTCTCTCTCTCTCTCTCTCTCTCCCCCCCTCTCTCTTCCTGTCTGTCTATCTGTCTGTCTGTCTGTCTCTCTCTCTTTCTTTTTCTCTCTCTTTCTCTCTCCCCCCCCTCTCTCTCTTTCTCTTTCTCTCTTCCCCTCCCCCCCCCCCCCCTCTCTCTCTCTTCCCCTCTCTCCCTCCTTCTCTCTCTCTCTCTCTCTCTCTCTCTCTCTCTCTCTCTCTCTCTCTCTCTCTCTCTCTCTCTCTCTCTCTCTCTCTCACTCTTGTTCTCATTCATTCTCTCTCTCTCTCTCTCTCTTTTCTTTAGGTTTTGCAGTTCCCTCTCTCGCTATTCCAGAAATAGCCCATGCGTAATAAGGATTATCCGCCGTGCAACTTTGATGTAGCAATGACGGAGTTGGGCTTTAATACAGAAATGAATACATACACACAAAGACGCAGATATTGTTATCATTGTTATTTATAATAGAATAATTCTGTCTTTATTATTATTGTTTTTGTTCTTGTTCTTATTCTCATTGCCATTATTATCATTATCATCATCATCATCATCAGTATTATTATTATCATTTATATTATTATCATTATTTTGTTATTATCATTATTGTTATTATCATTATTATTATTATCATTATTATTATTATCATTATTATTATTATTATTATCATTATTATTATTATTATTATTATTATTATTATTATTATTATTATTGTTATTATCATTATTGTTATAATTATTATCATTATTATTGTAATTATCATTATCTTTATTATTATCATTATCTTTATTATCATCATTATCATTATTATCATCATCATTATTATTATTACCATTGTTATTAATCTAATCATTTCCATTATCATTATTTCTATTATCATCACTATTACCAATATCATCAACATCATTACTGTTCACCCTATATCTCTGTATCACATTCGCTGCTTTTCATCACAGGGAGAAGACAATGCTACTCCATCATTCCCAATGCAATGTCCACCGTAATCGCATAGAAAGAATGAATGGGAGTGTGACTATAAACAGACACAGCTGAGTTGACAGTCTCTCTCCGATCAGATCTGAAGCCTTAGCATACATTGAGGTTTCGTAGTTGGGGTTCTCGACCCGGGCTCTCTTCCTTTTTAGTTGTGTATTTGTGTCTCTTCTCGATTTTCTCTCGCTTCATTTTTGTCTGTGTATTTGTGTCTTTTCTCGATTTTCTCTCTTTCTTCCTTTTTATCTGTGTATTTGTGTCTCTTCTCGATTTTCTCTCTCTTCCTTTTTAGTTGTGTATTTGTGTCTCTTCTCGATTTTCTCTCGCTTCATTTTTGTCTGTGTATTTGTGTCTCCTCGATTTTTATCTATCTGTCTATCTTCTCGACTCTCTCTTCCTGCATACATTAAGGTTTCGTAGTTGGGGCTCTCGGCCCTCGCTCTCTTCCTTTTTAGTTGTGTATTTGTCTCTCTTCTCGATTTTCTCTCTCTTCATTTTTATCTGTCTATCTGTGTATTTTCTCGATTCTCTCTCTCTTTACTTTTTATCTGTGTCGTTGTCTCTCTTCTCGATTCTCTCTCCTTTCCTTTTTGTCTGTCTCTCTTCTCGACTCTCTCTCTCTTTATCTGTCTATCTGTCTATCTTCTCGACTCTCTCTCTCTCATCCTTTTTATCTATCTGTCTATCTTCTCGACTCTCTCTTCCTGCATACATTAAGGTATCGTAGTTGGGGCTCTCGACCAGCGCTCTCTGCCTTTTTAGTTGTGTATTTGTTTCTCTTCTCGATTTTCTCTCTCTTCCTTTTTATCTGTGTATTTGTGTCTTTTCTCGATTCTCTCTCCTTTCCTTTCTGTCTGTCTCTCTTCTCGTCTCTCCCTTCCTTTTTATCTGTGTATTTGTCTCTCTTCTCGATTCTCTCTCGCCATCTTTTTATCTGTCTATCCGTGTCTCTTCTCGATTCTCTCTCTCTTCCTTTTTATCTGTGTATTTGTGTCTCTTCTCGATTCTCGCTTTCTTCCTTTTTGTGTCTCTCTTCTAGACTCTCTCTCCCTCCCTTTTTATCTGTCTGTCTCTCCTTTCGACTCTCTCTTTCTGCATACATTAAGGTTTCGTAGTTGGGGCTCTCGGCCCTCGCTCTCTTCCTTTTTATCTGTGTATTTGTCTCTCTTTTCGACTCTCTCTTCTTTCCTTTATAACTGTCTCTCTTCTCGACTCTCCCTTCCTTCCTTTTTAATTGTTGCTCTTCTCGACTCTCTCTCTCTCTCTCTCTTCCTTTTTATCTGTCTGTCTGTCTCTCTTCTCGACCCTCTCTCTCTTCCTTTTTATCTGTCTATCTGTCTCTCTTCTCGACCCTCTCTTCCTTCCTTTTTATCTGTCTATCTGTCTCTTTTCTCGACTCTCTCTCTCTTCCTTTTTATCTGTGTATTTGTCTCTCTTCTCGACTTTTTATCCCTTCCTTTCTATCTGTCTATCTGTCTCTCTTCACACTTTTTTCTTTCTTTCTTCCTTTCTGTCTCTCTGCTTTTCATCTTCCCTTTTAAATGTCTTTCTTTCTTCCCTTCCGTCTCTCTGCTTTTCGTCTTCCATTTCTATTATCTTCCTCCCTTTCTGTCTCTTTTTTTTAGGTATTTTTAAATTAAAGTCCTCGCATATATATCTCTCTTCATTTAATTTTCCAAAATTGTACATAATAGTTCAAATCTGTTCTCTCTCTCTCAGCACTTCCGCTTTCATGGTAGTTCGTATGTTGTCCAAAGGTTTGTTAGAAATAAGTTGGGAGTTTATTATACGTTTCTTAAAAGTTTCTTTGAAGCTTCTCAGAAAATTCTTAGGGGTTTCTCAGAAGTTCCTTAGAAGTAACCTGAATGAGACAAGATACCCATCCTTAACCTTAATCCAACCCCCCAATTGTCACTCCCCCCCCCCTTATAGAGACGTTGCTAATTTTGTTATCATTGTCACCATTATTATTATTATTATCGTCAGTATTATTACCATTATTATTATTATTATCATTATTATTATTATTATTATTATTATTATTATTATTATTATTATTATTATTATTATTATTATTATTATTATTATTATTATTATTATTATTATTGTCATTGTCATCATTATTATTATCATTATTGTTATTATCATCACTACTCTTATTATATTTATTCTTATTGCTATTCTTATCATTTTTTTCTGCTCAGCTTCTTTTTATTAGTACCATGATTATCCTTATTCATATTGTTATTGTTATCAATATTACTATCCATAATATGCTTATTACTCTTTGCTGTTGTAGCATTATCACTATTATCATCATACTTATCATTTCCATTATTGTCATTATTATAATTATTATTAGTAGTAGTATTAGTATTTTAATATTATTTTTGTTGTTGTTGTTGTTGTTATTATCTTTATCATTATTGTTGTTATGTTTGTTATTGTTATCATTATTGCTATTATTACTATTATTATTATCATTAGCTTTATAATGATTATTATTAAAATCATTATTATTTTCATTCATATTATCATTATTGGCAATACTATTTTCTCTGTTATTAATACGTATGTACGTACTTCTATGTATAAATGTACACATTTTCCCAAACTCTGTGTCTCATTGCCTTCCCCCAAAATCCCACGAACATCCTGAGAGTCGTAAATCATATTAGCTTCTCACGTGTCCGTGAGCCTTAAGTGCTCCACGCATTACCAATGAGATGCAGTTGAGTTGTTTTCCTCGTAGAGTTTTGGTAAAATTTCGTCCTTATTGCTTTCGTGGTGTTTCCCTGCGTTCGGCTTTGCTTCTTAGTCGCTTTTACGTGTCTTCCTTTTTTCTTTAGTGTATAGAAAGGTAGATTTTGGTGGATAGACGGATAAGTAGATAAGTAAACAGGTATAGGCTTCAGCGTTTTTTGTGTGTGTATGTATGTGTGAGTGTGTGTGTGTGTGTGTGTGTGTGTGTGTGTGTGTGTGTGCGTACACACACACACACACATACATGTACGATTTTTTTCAACCAAATATGCACACACACACAATTTTTCTTCTTTTCTTCGTCAAACTTCTCTCTCTCTCTCTTTCCCTCCCTCCCTCCTTCCCTCCCTCTCTCTCTCCCTCCCTCCCCTCCCTCTCTCTCTCTCTCTCTCTCTCTCTCTCTCTCTCTCTCTCTCTCTCTCTCTCACTCTCTCTCTCTCTCTCACTCTCACTCTCTCTCTCCCTCTCTCTCTCCCTCCCTCCCTCTCTCTCTATCCCTTCCTCTCTCTCTCTTTCTCTCTCTCTCTCCGTCTCCCTTCCCCCTCACTCTTCAAATATTTCTTTCCACTTTCCGCCCCTTCCCTAACGTCTTTAAACTCTCTCTCTCTCTCCTCCTATTACACCTTCTCTCTGAAGTCCCTCTACCTAATGCAGAGCTGGAATGACTGTCTCTTTATGCATTTAGAGTGAGCTTCCCTTGGCGTCGAGAAGGATCCACGGGCGAGCTTCTGTATCGGGGGTGGGGGGTGGGATAGGGTGGTAGGGGGTGGAGGTGGGGGGTAGCTTCAATCAAAGCAAATTG